>NC_041065.1:34505334-34530334 GCF_900634775.1 Gouania willdenowi
GGGCTTGACCAGGATTCAGCAGAAGTGCGCAGGACAAGTCGGCGCAAGCGAGCGAAAGTAAATATTTAATCTGGCTCAGAAAGGTGGTTTTTTAATAGAAAATAGTTGATCTGAATTTTATTTTCTGAGGTTATACTTTATTTGAGATGAAAAGTAAAATCTGTTTTTTTGTATTTTGAATGTGATGCTCTGTTTTTTTGTTTTTGTTTCTTTTTTAGTTTCTCCAGGTAAGGATTAAACTCTTTTGGCCAAAGAGTTCCCCACGTCGTTACCGTGATCGCAGGTTTTAATGATGCTTTTATTGTGCCTACCGTTGCAGGTGGAGTACCGCGAGATGGACGAAAGCCTCGCCAATCTATCGGAGGACGAATACTACTCGGAGGAGGAGCGCAACGCCAAGGCGGAGAAGGAGAGAAAGCAGGTGATCCCTCCTCCGCCTCCTCCGGTAGAAGAAGAGAACGACAGCGAACCTGAGGAGCCATCAGGTAAGCGCCAAAAAGCCTGAAAAGAGGCAACATCAACACATTGAACGTGTGTATCAATATGTTTAGGCGTAGAAGGAGCTGCTTTTCAGAGCCGCCTCCCACACGACCGCATGACCTCCCAGGAAGCCGCGTGTTTTCCCGATATCATCAGTGGTCCCCAACAGACCCAGAAGGTCTTCCTGTATATCCGCAACCGCACGGTATTTATTCACACAAGGCATTAACACCGTCTGTTAAAGGAATCCTCCATTATTTTTACAAGTTTGGCCTAAAATCTTTGAAATGTATTTATTAGTAGATCTATGCCTAACAAAACATATTATTATGAACCATGTTATATCAATTGCCTTTTGAAAACAGGACAACTTTACAGTTTTAGAGCCTGTGTTCCTCCATCTTGAAATCATGTGATTGATGATGTCACACGGCCCCACTGCCTGTAAACATCCCATTGTTTTCTATTGGAGTGAAACATTCAGCCTGATTTTCAGATCATTTAGTAGATTTATAGATAATTGAGTAGATTTTTAGTTCATTTGGTGGTTTTTTAGATCATTTAGTAGATTTTTTAGTCAAAATAACAACTTGTGCTGATTTTAGTTGATCTAAATAATGAGGAAAAGTTAAAGATGTTGATGTAAACATCTTTTGTTTACAGAAAGAGGATAAACACAGTTGTGACCTCAGGGGGCGACAGTTCCAACTGTGAGGTTTGGTAGTAGACGATGAAGCAGAGAAGAAGTGCTCTCCTAAGGGGCCTTTACTCTCCCTTAAACAGTGCACTGACACTCTCTGGTGACTGAAGTTAGCAAGTAATTACGGACTGTTGGAGACACAAATCCTGAGGTTAGAAGTCCTCTTTAATGGGAGTTCTTCAGCTGTTCGTGGTCACTGTCTAACTTCAGCCACCAGAGCGTGTCAGTGCACTGTTGAATGGCAAGTAAAGGTCCCTTTGTAGTGCGCTTGTCTACGACAAAACCACAGAGTTGGACCTGACACCTCCTGCGTTCACAGATAATTTTTGTGTCACAACTGTTTTTATTCTCTTTTAGTAAACAAAAGAAGTTTACATCAGCATCTTTAATTTTTCATGTTATTTTTTTTACAGCAACTAAAATCAGCACAAGTTGTCATTTTGACAGAAAAATCTACTAAATGATTTAAAAATCACTTTAATATGAAACAATAGGATGTTTACAGGCAGTGGGGCCATGTGACCTCATCAACCACATGATACAAGTAGTCCTATTTTAAAAGTTAATAAACCAATTATGGTGCATGATAATGTATTTTAGACATAGATCTACTAATAAATACAGTATAAGGTTTTAGGCCAAACAGTGGAGGATTCCTTTAAAGGGACATTTCTGGATTGATGCGTATTTTCTATTCTGTTGGTTTTATTTCAGCTCCAGCTGTGGTTGGACAATCCCAAAGTCCAGTTGACCTTTGAGGCCACGGCTCAACAACTTGAAGCTCCCTACAACAGTGAGACTATATTTACTTCTTGATGATTGTTCTTTTACACAGTTTAAACTTCTGTTTTAATTTTCTTTAAGGTGATGCTGTGCTGGTTCACAGAGTTCACAGTTACTTAGAGCGGCATGGTCTCATCAACTTTGGCATCTATAAGAGGGTCAAGCCTTTACCCAGTAAGTTAAGTCTTGTTTGTATGGTTTTAAGATGGAATATTTTTAGATTATGATAACATATTGTGTATCGTTTCCTTTAATGAATGCTTGTTGTTGCAGCTAAGAAGACGGGGAAGGTCATCGTCATTGGTGGAGGAGTTTCTGGTCTTGCTGCAGCTAGACAGCTCCAGAGCTTTGGAATGGATGTTACCATATTGGAATCCAGGGTAGGTTTAAACTATCTCCAATATCTCTAGAATATTCATTTTTCTGAAACATTTTATTCACAATGTTATAATTACCATGTTATTACCAAATTCCTAACATGCCTTGTGCTAATAACTGACCTTAAACTTTTTATTTCACCATTACCACCTTTTACTGTGTGTTCTGTCTCTCTTGTGCTTCTTTTTACGTATACTCATTGTAATGTGACCTTGGGTTCTGTTATAGGCATTATATATATTGAAGTTATTTTTATACATATTATACATTGCTAATTCTGCTGTATTGTAATTGTAATAACAGATGATCTAAAAAGAAGCCAAAAATAACACCTCACATAAACATAGCTCCTTTATTTTCTTTGTTGCCACAGATGGTAAAACTGATCGTAATCTGAACAGAACCAAGCTTTTTTTCTGTTCTGGATGTATGATAAAAACGCTATTTATCCAAAAAGATAATTTTGTATTTTATGTCCAATTTTTTTTTTTGGCAAGACTACAGAATTAAAAATCTTAAAAACAAAATTTTCAATGGGAGGAAAAAGTTGCTAAATGTGATTTTAATGCACATTTCAGGTGATATTGAGAATTTCCAGCCACCTCAAAGATGCATATATTAAGTGTGATAAACACGGGTTACAGTAATAGGGTTTTCACTTTGTTAGCTCATTTTCTCCATCCTTTCCCACAGGACCGTGTGGGAGGCAGAGTGGCTACGTTCAGGAAGGGGAACTATGTGGCTGATTTGGGAGCCATGGTAGTGACTGGGTTAGGTAAGAATTAAAAATACATGTTCTTTTGTACATTTAATACAATAATTCATTCATTCATTTTACTTTTTTTTTAACAGTTAAATTTTAAATCTTTTGATGGAATTGAAGGGTCGGTTGTACAGTTGTGTAGTTGAGCCTGTAGAGGGCGATATTTGTCTAAAATGCTCATTGTGTGCCTGTGTGCTTTAAACAGGAGGGAATCCAATGGCGGTGGTCAGTAAACAGGTGAACATGGAGTTGGCAAAGATTAAACAGAAGTGTCCTCTGTATGAAGCCAATGGCCAAGCTGTGAGTATCCTGCATTTATTATCAACTATTAAAGGGGACGTATTATGAAAAATTCACTTTTGCAGTTTTTGATCACATATGAGGTAACGTGAGTGTCCACCAGCACAGAAAATATGAAATGAAACCATCCTGTCTTTTGTTTGTGGTCTGAGTAATTCTGATAACACAGAGAAAATTGCTCCGTTTCAAATTTGCAGGATTTGTGACATCACAAAACCATAGGGAAATAAAATCCCCCCCCCCCTTTGCTGGTAACTCCACTCATGGACTCCACCCCCAACCTGATGAAAACCTTTGATAAAGTCCTCCATTGTTTTTCTCACTAGCGAAGGAGTGATGGCAGCCGGTGAAACTAAATACAGAACTTTCCTGCTGCCAGTGCCACGCCTCCACAGTGAACGTACACTGTAGTGTCAGCACTATTTGTTCATGCGGATGTTTACTCCGCTCTGTTGTTCGGCGCATTGGTGAACCTGTTTTATCGCCTCGTATCACTGATCTGACGTGTCTGTGACACAATGCGACACAGCGGTTGGAGAAAACAAATGATTATCACATTACATTGTATCAATAGAAGATTTAACATGAATAGTAGGGGTGTGACGAGATCTTGTGCGTTAAAAATCTGTTTTGCAAGATTTTTTTTTGTTTTTTTGTGAGCTATCCAAACTTCTATTTGTGACCTGTGGGGGCAGTAATGCGCCTTTGCTATGTCTGCTATTTCCCGTGATATCACCTAACCCTAACCCTAACATGGTTTGTTGCCAAAAGTTGCTGTTTATTTTAGCACAATCAGAGCCCCATAGAAATTGTTTCTTTTCCCACCTAAAACATGCGGCCCACTTGTTATCGAACTGGTCCGTATTTGGCCCTTGAACTAAAATGAGTTTGACACCCCTGGTCTACGCTATGTGTTTATCTGATTAAAAAATAATGTGTCGGGGGGCACTGTTGAGCAAACAATGGAGTAGGTCGTGTTTGGCCGAGCGGAGCAGAACAACATTTTAAAAAGTGTATTATAGGGCACAGTTTACCTAAGAAAGTTCCAGTACAGGCTTGTTTGAAGTTGCAAACTTGATATAAAAAGCAGAAATGACTGGAAAACCATCCAGAGGAAAGCAAACAACTCTTTTACAAACGAGGCCTACCACTCCCAGTCAGCCTGCAGCCTCTACTAACAAAGACTGCCCATGTGAGGCGGACTGAGCAGTGACTGTTTCCTTGATCGACACAGAGGCCGTCAAACGCGAGCTTCTGTCCTCTCTGCGGAAGGACTTGATAGACACTCTTAAAAAAGAGGTCTGGAGTGTTTTGGAAAGCGAGGTGGCAATTGTGAGAACCGAGATAAACAGATAAACACTACAGAGGAAATAAAATAACCCTAAATCCCATTTTTTTTTAGATTTCTTCAAATTAGAAGTTTTGTTAATAAACACTTTAAACCTCCATAATCATGTTATGAAAGTATAATGGATGAAATACTAACACTACATCCTTACACAAAGGGCAACATTTGAAAAATTTACATAAAAATTCAGAATATTAACCCACCATCTTGGGCTAAAACTAAATTATCCAGGAAGGGGACCTGGGTACTGAAATCACAGTGAGGTCTTAGCTTTGGATGGATTCTCAGCTCCTCTAATTGTATTAGACATATCCTCATTTAATTTAAAGTGTTTCACCACCTGCACTATTCAATTGAGAAACTTTCCAAGTTCTATCCCAACATTAGCTCTGCATGTTTAAGATGTAAATGAGGTCCGGCTACTTTGGGACATATCTTCTGGAATTGTGAATTGTTAAAAAGTTTCTGGTTAAGTATTTTTGAGGTTATTTCTCGTGTGTGCAGAAAAAAAATTCCACCTGCCCCATTTGTGTCAATCACTGATCTCTCTCGCAAGAGCGAGGCATGAAGTCTGTGTCTATAGACACACCCACTCATGCATTTACATGAAGCCGCCAAAACAGCCTGTTTATAGAACTGCTCAGTGACTATTCAGAGGCTAAAACTTTGAAAAACAGTTTTAACCCTAACCCTTCTTAGAACAAATGGAGATGGGTGAAAAATAGCCTCACACTGGACCTTTAAGCTTTTTTTCTTCTGCATATTATTGTGTTCCTGGTACTTTTTTCCATTATTGTGAGCGTTTGAGGTATTATAAATTAGGCTGGATTGTGCATTATAATGTCTTGTAAGTCATAATGTCTGACTGTATGTATCCAATACAGTTTCTACAGACATGCATCTTGCTTGTAAAACTATAGGATCTTGTGTTGTTTACTTGCTTCATTCGTTGACTGTTTCCTCTGAGGACAGGAGTGTTCTCTTTCCAAGTTCTTCAATGGTTTCCACGCCTGTTGTTTTTACCTCAGGCAGGGGATCTGACTCTCTATGAGCCACAAAAACACAGTCTGCCTTTAACTGCGTACCCCTGCATGTCATCAGTAACAGCTTGAGTTCAAACCTGAAAAGTTAATTGCGTTGAATCTTGTAATAGACAATGTTTTCTCTTTTAAATCCATTAAAAAGCAGCAACATTTTGAAGGACGTTTGTGGAAGTCCAAAGTAGCCAGCAGGGCTCTTAAAGGGGCCTCATGTGTTACTGGTTTCCTTTATGCCAGAAAAAGGCCAAATAAATGTACTTGTTTTTCTTGTGTTGTAAAGCTGTTTGAGGTTAAAGTTGTGTTAACCTAATGTGTTCTTTCTCTCTCCCCCCCCCCCCCCCCCCCCCCATTTTTTGCCGAACTGCTAAAGGGTGAACGGTGCACGAGTGTATGTATTTGTTTATTTACGTTATATATTTCTGAGCACATTTTCCCTCTTGTTCAACTGTTAACTCCTGTGTTTTGCAGTCAGGTGATGCTTCTTTAATGATCAAATCTGAGCTAATATTAATGAGGTTTTAATAGACATTATGAAATAGGGTTGGGGTCATTTATAATTGTAATTGCATAATTGATCATTCATTACAATTAGGGATGTAACGATTCACTCATCTCCCGATACGATTCGATTCACGATACTGGGTTCACGATACGATTCTCTCAAGATTTATTTTACAAAATGGGACTGTAGACAAATTTTTTTTTTGGGAAAAAAAACTAGAAAATGCTGTACTATTTTCCTTTTATTTTTCATTGTCAAAATAATTCCTTGATAAACTATTCAAAATAATGCAATTTAACTAAAAATAAATCTTGAATGAAATAAATAAAGGAATAATACAAATGAAAATGAAGCCTATTAATTTAAATTCTGGTTCTATAATAAACAATGCAAAACTGCATAATAGTTCTTTTTCTTTTAAAAGTGCAACTGAAAATGTATTTTGTGCCTTAACAATTGGACTTTAAAAAAAAAAAAAAAAACCGATTGCACTGATTTACGTCATATTTGTTTGGACCAGCAGAGGGCGCTGGTAACACAGTGGTCGGTTGGCATGCAGATATCTTGCAGTGAAGAAGAGAAGCTATGCTAGCAGACAGAGCTAATAGAAAAACGTGACTTTTACAGATATTCAAGTAATATTACAGATATTCTTTTGGTGCTAAAGGGGTAAGGAATCATATATTAACATGTTTAAGAGTAGAAGGCGGCCAGAAAGAAAGTATTAGCAGACTCCGCCCGCCGCCTACACTTGTGGATAGCGCCCTCTGCTGGTTAAAAAAAGTACTGCGATTAAATTTTCAGAAAATCGATATCAACCGTGATACCTATGAATCGATTTTTAACTGCCTTACGATTAATCGTTACATCCCTAATTACAATCATGACATAATTGCAATTTTAAAAATCTGTTGCTGTCATAATCAAAATTTAAATTGTAATTGAATTTAGATAATTGACTTTGTAATTGTGATTGCCATAAAAATTCTGAAAAATGTACTGGTAAATTTTAAAACAAGGGAACCATGTTACATTTCTACACACATGTAGTTAACAGTTATTAAAATATGTTTCATAGCAAGTTTTCCCCCATCTTACCATTTAAAACTAATTTAATTCTAGGCGTATACTGACACAAAAAAGCTCAGATGCCCACAACAAAAATATCAATAGATAGGAAATAAATTAAATGATAGATATTTGTTTCTAGTGTATGTATTTTACAGCTGATTTAGGACCCATTGGCATTAGAGATGCTAACAGAAAGCTAACACAAGAGGAAGATGAACTTTTATTAGGTTAATTATTTCAGGCTTAGTAATTGTAATTAATTGTAATTGAACCTTAGTATTTGAAAATATGGATATTTCCATGAAGCACTTTCTGACTTGAGGGAAATGTTAAGTGTTTTTCTGGTAAAAGTAACTGTTTTACATCAATGACATTGTTCAAATCTCTCTGGTTCCCTTTAGTCTAATCTTCAAATATCTGATTGGAAACATGTTGTTTGCCTTCAGCTGCATATTTGTCATGACATGAATAATACAGGTTTGTGTTTCTGAGCAGATGGATGTATTTGTTTAATAACAGGCAGATGTGGTATGTGCCTGCTCCTTTTCTTTTTTTAATGCCCTCGGTGTGCGTGTGCAGGTGCCAAAAGAAAAGGACGAGATGGTCGAGCAAGAATTCAACCGACTGCTGGAGGCCACGTCGTTTCTCAGCCACCAGCTGGATTTCAACTTCCTCAACAATAAACCCGTTTCCCTGGGACAGGCCCTGGAAGTGGTCATACAGTGAGTGGGGACGGAAGAACAAAGAACATGACGTGTCAGTGATTTATCAAACAGTGGCTGCTAAGGCATCGTCTGCTTTTGTTTAGGCTGCAAGAAAAGCATGTGAAAGATGAGCAGATTGAACACTGGAAGAAGATTGTGAAAACTCAGGAAGATCTCAGGGATCTTCTCAACAAGGTGAGCATCAGAAAAAAGATTTTAGATTAATCAAGACTGTTACATTTTACCGGATTGTCCGTACTTTAGTCACACCTTTCTTTCATAGTTTGGCTGGTCCTACGACTTATAGTCTGGTGCGACTTATACATCAAAATATATAATAATATAATATTCACAGAAATAATTAACTGAAACATTAGTTTAAGACTAACCCTAATCCTATCCCTGAAATATACAGCAGAAAATGATTATTTAGCAGCAGGAAGAAAGTTTGGAGTTAAGGAGAAACTTGTGAGGGATTGAATAGATTCTAAATAATTAGAATAAATTCTAAATAAATATGACTTATAGTCCAGTATGACTTATATATGTTTATTTTCCCTCTTCATGACATGATTTTTGACTGTTGTGACTTAGACTCTGGTGTGACTTATAGTCCAGAAACTACGGTACTCAAACAGACCTTCCTAACGATGACAAAGCTCATTCTCCTTCACTGTTTAGTTGGTTTCCGTGAAAGAACGTGTGAAGGAGCTCCATCAGCAGTTCAAGGAGGCCAGTGAAGTCAAACCACCCAGAGACATCACAGCTGAGTTCCTGGTGAAGAGCAAACATCGCGATCTGACGTCACTTTGCAAAGTAGGCACATTGCTTTCTCTTTTAAGGGTGTCTTGATCCCGATCTTGATATCGGATATCAATAAAACTCTGATTCATAATTAGCTTTTATTCATGAATTTCTTTGTTTTTTGATCTGTAACTAAAAAACTAATGGACAGTGTTTTTTATCATCCTTTCTGTTGCTGACTAATGTTCTCTGTTTGACTAATATCAATCAAGTCTTCTTTATAACATTCAGCACTAGGGGTGTGTCAAGGTGTTAAAAATCTGTCTTGTGGGGTGGTGTTTAGCTCAGTGGGTAGAGCGCCCGCCCCATGTACAGAGGCTATAGTTCCTCACCTGCAGCGGGTCCAGGTTCGATTCCCGGCCTGGGACCCTTTCCTGCGTGTCATTCCCTGCTCTCTCTGACCCCCTTTCCTGTCAAGCAACTGTCATATAAAGGCCACTAGAGCCAAAAAAATCCTTTAAAAAAAAAATTCTGTCTTGCAAGATTTTTATTATTTATTTATTTTTTGGGAGCTATCCAAACTTCTATTTGTGTCCTGTGGGGGCAGTAATGGACCTTTGCTACTTCTCGCCTGTCAGAACCTAAAGCAGGAGAATGAGAAGAAGAAGAGGAGGAGGAGGAGGAGGAGGAGAACATTTTAGTTACATTTGTGGAAGGGGTTTATTAAAAGCTCATGCTTACATCATGCATGTAAAGATGTTGGTCCAGTCATTGTGAACCCAATATCGTGTCTCATCGTCTTGTGAGCTGAGTGTATCGTCACACCCCTATTCAGCACTATAAAATATGTAAGAAAAGTACATATGATTTGTGCTAATATCGTGACTGTCGTATTGGAGGTGAAAAGTTGTACTGTGCGTAAGAAAGAATCAATTTGGCGATATATCGCAATATATCCCCACGTGATTATCATATCGACTCAAAAAAATGTCCAATATTTTTAATCACGTTTTTTAACAAAAAAAATCACTTAATTGCGCTAACATCTGCATAGCACGTAAAGGTGAAATTTGTAATGTAAATCTTGAATCTTATATCATCAGACTCATGGCAATGCACACCCCTAGTATGATTTGTGCAGATATTGTAACGTTATCGGTATTGGCCAATACGTAAGGCTGCAATATCGTTATTGTATTGGTTGTGAGAAAGTTGTTTTATTTCGTTCCTGCTGACTGCCAGAGGCGGTGCTTTAAGCACTGAATAGTTCCCTTCGCGCATGTGCAGTGCGAGTAAGTAGCCTCTTATTCGGCAGACCAACAGTTGGTCTTTAAAAGTAAAAAGGAATAGATTGTCAGTGATGGGCGTTTGTGCAGCCTCCTCCTGACGTTTAAGTTAGTCAACTTTATTTGTTTGCTGGTGGGTCGTGTGCGCATGCCCAGAACTTAGCGTGGCTTTGTTTACATTAGCTTCACCGGCTGTAAGCTAGTATCGTCCTCTGCTAACTCACTCAGTGCCATTGACGAGATAACTCGTCATTTGCGGTTTTTCACGGAGATTACTAAAAAACACGCTGGCGGAGGTCCCTCATCAATATCTAAGCTGTAATGTGATGTAGTAACCAACTTTTCCCTGAAGGTGGCAGAAGCGCACCTTTATATGAGAAATTAGTGACTGATGCTCAAGGAGGAAGAAGCAGGAACCATCAACTAACCGAGCCAAACGGGTCATTGCTGCGTGTCGAGAGGAAGAGGAAGTTACGTCTGTGTGATCAATGGGGGGTGGGTGGGCCTCAACTGTGAGCCAGATAGCAAAATAATAGGTGACATGTAGGTGGTAGCAGCACCTTTGGATGCAGAGCTCAGATGGAGAGGAAAGGTGTTTACAAGACAGAAATTAGCGCGAGATGATGTCGATGTTCCCACCAGTGCACAGCAGCTCACAGCCGACCAGAGCATGTGTGGAACTTAAGTGAATTATTGGAGTGTGGCGATGGTGAGATAAAACGATAAAAAAAAATGGTGCAAACAGTGACACTCTGCATGTCCGCGAGAAAGAAGAGGTTGCGTGTGAAGACTGACGGGAAAGAAACTTGGAGGAATGCCAAAATACAAAAAGTCTGACCCAGATAGCAAAATAATAATTTTCTCATCTAAAGTCCGGTCTCAGTGTTTTTTTGTTTTGTTTTATATAAGGAAACAATGTTCAGATATTACAGTTGTCACTAAAGCAAAAAAATGGCACTGAGGGGGGTAGAAAATCTGAAAATGGCTCGCACTGAATGAGTTAAAGAGCCCAGTTCGGGCAAGGACCACAGTACAGAGCAGCCGTGCTCAAGCTAAACCAAGGAGTGCGGGGTGATACTGGACAGGCGGCGTATGCGACCCCTACCTCTGTTGAGCTTGAATAGCTGTGTTGAGATAAGCAGTGATGTCTCAGTGCAACTACAAAGGATGGCTCTCATATCTGCACATGACCCGGTGCTATCCTCTGGCTTCTTTACAGCCAGAGAATAGCCACAACCTATGCCCTGCATGCCTTGGTCCTAAGAACCTGCGGGAGGCGCTGTCAGGGAAACCCTGCATGAACTGCAGCTACTTGCCTTGGGCAGCAAGGGTACTGGCAGGCTCAGTAGCTGAAGTTGACCTCCCCCCAAGCCAGCCACCTCCGGCCCATCAGACATGCTCTAAGCAGCGGGCAGAGGCTACGGCACCTGCCCCCTCCAGGAAGAAAGCAAAGTCTGACCATAGTGGGTTATCTTCTAAAGTTGTCTGCTGATTTGGCCTAGATGAGATCCTTACTGGCCAACAGCCAGCCAGTTATTCCCCTGGTGGATGATGCGGCACTCCCTCCCTCAATGCCAACGCTGCTGACCGAGGAGGATACACTGTCTTTGGCAGCTTCGGCTAGCCATTTCTGTGATTATGGGGAGGATTTGGATGTCGGATCCCAGATGTCTGAGCAGGGCTCCCACTCCTCAGATCAGAGTTCAGGGGCTGAGGTGGAAGACAACTCCATGTGCACTATCATGTGCCTGGCTCTACAGTGGCTGCACACAGCTGTCCCACAGCAGGCAGAAGCAGCACCTGGGTTAGGGTTCTTCTTCAGGCGCAGGTCCGCCCCCACAGCCTTTGCTATTCCACATTCAGAGGATTATCTGAAGGAGTTACAGTCCTGTTGGTGTTATAGTAAGGCATGCTCCCGTCTCTCTACAGATGGGTGGACCCTAGCAGCCATGCATAATGCAGCGGAGGCTTGCCTGGATTGTACTCCGGCCATCGAGCTTGCCATTGCTTTTCTTATTGTGTCCCCAGATGAAGCGTTGCATAGGGATGCTAAGTGCCCTCGACCCCAGTGTCGAATAACCAATGACCTTCTCACAAGGGCTTACAATGCCGAAGCACGTGCTGGTCACACGGGAAACTCCCTATCATACCTCATGTTGGCCCTCTCGGCCTCACTGCAGGAAGGCAGTGTAAATGCCGATGCGGTCACTTTCTGTGATGCCTCATTGGAGGCATTTGGGCTCATGTCTAGAGAGCTTGGACGAATAATGTCCATCTGAGTCCAAGCTTGTCGTCAGACTTAACGGAGGCAGCCAGAAGAATGCTGTGCAGCCTGCCGGTGTAACCGAGGGAGATATTTGGTCCTGCAGCCCAGGAAGCGCTGGAACAAACCATCCAGACGGGGCAGACCAGGCAGCAGCTTGGCGGGCTTAGCTGGATGCCTCCTCCTGAGAAACTCCCAGCCGGCAGGCTTAGACCCCCTGGCTGGTTTTCACACCCACGTTCCTGCGACAACCCACTGCACTGGTCTTCGTGATGCCCAGCATCCTGTACAGAGACCAGCCCAGGACTTTTGGGGCTCTTCTCGCCTGCCCCCCAGACAATTTTGAGCTCCAGAGCCTGTCCACCCTCCCACTAGGGCCACGAGGGGCCGGAGGGGGGAAGAGATTGAGGCCTTGGGACCAGCAGTATTTTTCGCATCAGCAGCTCCAACAGTGGGCTACTCACGCTTCAGACCCGTGGGTGGTTGCCACCTTAAACCACGTGTACAAACTTTCATCCCGCTGCTGGCCCCCTCATCTGGCCGGGTCAAAACAACATCCATCAGCGACCCGGCAAAGGCTCTTGCATTAGACCAGGAGTTGTCCGCCCTCCTGGCCAAAGGCGCCATCGAGCTTGTAAACCCTCTGTCAGGTCACAGACGGTTCTACTCAACATATTTTCTGGTGGCGAAAAAAAACTGACGGATTCCGCCCAATCCTAGACCTCAGAGGGTTGAACAAATTTATGAAGGTCATACATTTCCACATGCTAACCACAGCAGAACGGTGGCTCATAGGGACTGGTACACATCGATAGACATCAAGGATGCGTAGTTTCACGTCCCAATTGCTCAGCAGCACAGGTTGCTGCCCAGGAGTGTTGCTACATCATGGGCTGCCCTGAGGGGAGTGCCCCTGGAGAACATCTGTGCCACGGCCTCATGGGCATCACCGGGCACTTTCTCCAGATTCTACAGGGTAAATGTGGCCACACCCCATCCATTGGCTGTGGTCTTCTGACCCTACACACTGAAGGGTGGTAAGCAGAATTTTTCGTGATTTTTCAGGTATAAGTCATTCAGTGCTTAAAGCACCGCCTCTGATGGTCAGCAGGGATGAAATAGAACAAGGAGTTACGTATGTAACTATGGATCTATGAATCTCGAATGACCGCCACATTTCTTTGTCACTCAGAATCTTTATGTGCTCGCGAGAAGATTCTGTAGGAAAGTGCCCTGGAGTGATAACTGAAGATGTAATCTTCCTCCGGGTCATCCAGGGGTCACGGGTGACATTGTTGATATGCATACTCGCACTGCGCATGCACAAAGGAAAATATTTAGTGCTTAAAGCACCGCCTGTCGGTCAGTCGGGATTCTTAGTACCATAGTTAATTCTTCCTATTATCTTCTTGGTGATTTGAGCACTTGGAAAACTTTGTGTCCACAGGGAATTAGTTTAATTTCCAAAAAATAAATTATCCCCGTGGTTAAACATATATTACCGTTTTAACCACGGCGTTCTGCAGCCAAGAAACCCTGACTTTTATTCTGAAGAGCCACGACCAAAGATGGAATATTGTAATTACATTTAGAATAGTTGTTCAGAGTAAATGCCTCACAGAATTGTAATGCTTTGCTATTTGAGTAAAGCAGACAGGCTGTATTTAAGTGGTTTAATGCCTCGACAGGATGTGTTATTAGTGGGAGCGCTGCCATTTTATTTTGGGCTCAACTAAATCACCTCAAAACTGTGCGTGTGTGCGTTTCAGAGTTGGTTTAAACACAGCTGGTATCTGAGCAGGATCTTGTCTGCTACCCATCCGCTGCCTGAGAAACCACTTCAATCACACTGCATCGTTCCACATCTGCGCTCACACACACACACACTGTGATGAGGTTTTAAGTGAGCGTATGCGTGCACACGCTGACGCCTTAAAGCTGCAGAGGCTGGAATGGGTGTATTTCAGTGGCAGTGATGCGTGCCCCCCCCATACTGAGTTTTCCCCTCAGACGGATGCTTCCCTTGAGCTTCATCCGACTGTAATCACATGTGTGACCTGTCGTTGTAGGTGGCGTTCCCAGAAGGTGCTGTTAATGTTGTGGTGAACTGATGAACAGGTTGTCTCAAACCACTGTTGCAGCTAGTTGTCTGCTGCTCCTACATTAACCTAGGGGTGTGTGGCACACACGCACATGCACGCCACACACTTGCATCAATATTCCGTCTTGGCTAATTGTTGTATCACAAAATATTCTTCAAGCACAACCTTGAAATATATACAATCAAGCCCAAAATGATTCATACCCCTGGCATATTTTAACTTAAAGTTACTTTTAATCAACCAGCAAGTTTTTTCTTGATTGAAAATGACACAGGTGTCTCCCAGAAGATAATAAGACAATGTACAAGAGACGTCATTGTGGAAAAAAAAATTCTAGCTTTTATTTACATTTGAACAAAAAGTGGTATGTCCAAAATTATTCATACCCTTCTCAATAATTAATAGAAAAGCCTTTATTGGTTATTACAGCAATCGCCAGCAAAACGCTTCTTATAATTGTTGACCAACTTTTTGCATGTGTCCACTGGAATTTTTGCCCATTCATCTTTAGTGATGCGTTCCAACTCTTTCAGGTTGTAGGGTCTGCTTGCCATCACCCTGATCTTCAGCTCCCTCCACAGATTTTCAATTGGATTCAAGTCAGGACTCTGGGCCACTGCAACCCATTCATGTTTTTGTCTGCTAACCACTTTCACCACTTTTGCTGTATGTTTTGGGTCGTTGTCCTGCTGAAATGTCCACTGGTGCCCAAGGCCAAGTTTTTCTGCAGACTGCCTGATGTTGTTGTTGAGAATCTTGATGTATTCATGATGCCTTTACTGTGATTAGGTTCCCTGGTCCATTGGCTGAAAAACACCTCCAAAGCATTAGTTTTCCACCAAAATATTTGACAGTGGGGACAGTGTTCTTAGGGTTGAAGGCCAAACAATTCTATTTTTGTTTCATCTGACCATAAAACTGAGGACCAGAAGTCATCTTCTTTGTCCAGATGAGCTTTTTGCAAACAGGCTTTTGTGTGCCTTATCTGGAGAAGTGGTGTCCTCCTTGGTCTGCGTCCATGGAACTCAGCAGTGTTTGTTGGGCTGTCTGCCTTGAGATCTTGCCACCAGCAGAGCCCAGATTCACCAGGATGGCCTTGGTGGGTTAGGGTTATGATGGCATTTTTCACTATCCTCCTGGCCAGCACAGGTGTCACTTTCGGTTTCCAACCACGTCTGCTGAGATTTTCCACAGTGTGGAACGTCTTGTGTTTTTTAATAATACTTTGCGTTGTAGCCACTGGAAACGTTTGGATATGGCCTTATAGACCTTTCCTGATTTGTGAGCAGCCACAATGTGCAGCCACAGTTCCTCATTGAGCTCCTTTGTCTTCTGAGCCATGACTGTCCACAAACCAACTACAGAGAGCTGCTGTTTTTCACCTGTTGAGTTGATTAAACATCTGTTTCCAATGAATCAGGGTCATTAGGATGCTTTAGAACAGCTTGGACTGTTTGGAATGGTGTAGAACTTTGGATTTTCCCAAACACTGACAATTTGCAAAGGGTATGAATAATTTTGGACATGCCACTTTTTGTTAAAATGTAAATAAAAGCTAGGAAATGTTTTTTTCTATAATGATGTCTTTTGTACATTGTCTCATTATCTTCTGGGAGACACCTGTGTCATTTTCAATCAAGAAAAAACTTGCTGGTTGAATAAAAGTAACTTTAGGTCAAAATATGCCAGGGGTATGAATCATTTTGGGCTTGACTTGTATATATAAAAATGATTCTGAAAGGGGTAAATTAGTTGATCTTTCTACTATTTCAGTTTGGTGATGCAGTATTGTAACATGCAGAAATCTTCTCCCTCTGTAGGAATACGATGAGTTGGTGGAGACGCAGGTGAAGTTGGAGGAGAAGCTTCAGGAGTTGGAAGCTAATCCACCCAGGTGACTTAACACGCTTCTACTGTAACAGAAAGAAAAGTATTGAAAATGGAAACTAATGTACGGTTACATAGTTTAATGAATATCTAAAGCACTTGTTAGTGCAGCTGAAATACTTGTCAGATCATGCTCTTCATGAGCAGACTATTTAAAATACCTTGGGCGATCGATGACAGAACTCATAATGGGTAAGATGTAAATTCTCTGATGACTACCTCATAAATCATAAATGTATAAAGACTGGCCAAAGATCCAGAATGATAAAGAAAGCTGAATGCAGATTTGGTGTGAAATCTTTTGACATCTCCAACACGGGGAGGCGGTTGTTGTGAGTCAGAAGGAAAAACACTTTATTTGTTTGGATTCAATATAATGGTTTCAAAAACACACAAAATGAGAACAGAAATATGCAAAATGGCTACAAAAATACACAAAATTATTCCAAAATAACAGAAAGATTTACAAAGCAACAACAGAAACACTTTGTTTGTTGGAGCTACATTACCTAGCTATAAAATTATTAGGTGACATAATATCAGACATATTCAGAATAATGGAAACAAATGATTAATTCCATAATCCTCAGATAATGGGTTGGAGTGATTTGAATGGTTATAAGAAATGCCCTGCAGCTCATAGCAACCCATGTTGTTTAGTTGTGTTGTGTCCTGATGCAGTGAAGCGTATGTAAAGTGCACGTAGACGTGTCATTAAAGGAGCCTGGACTGAAGTGAACGAGCTCGTGCATGTAGGAATGAAGCCTTCAGATGTGAGTGGAGCTCACGTCGTGTTTGTGTCTCGTTTTTCCCACAGCGACGTCTACCTTTCATCCAGAGACCGACAGATCCTCGACTGGCACTTTGCCAACTTAGAGTTTGCCAACGCCACGCCCCTCTCCACCCTTTCTTTAAAGCACTGGGATCAGGTATGTGCATGCTTTTGTTCCGTAATGTCACCACAATGCAGCAGGGTTGGGGTCAATTAAATTTTTCAGTTACAATTACGTTTTTTCGACACACAATTCAATTACAATCACAGTTTTTCCAATTACAATTAAATGAGAATTATTTTTTACATTCGTAAAGTCAATTACTAAAATGCAATTAAGTTAATCACAATTACTGAGCCTGAAATAATTAACCTAATGAAAGTTAACCACCTTCTAGTGTTAGCTTTCTGTTAGCATCTCTATTGCTAACAAGTCCTAAATCTGCTGTAAAATACACTAAAAAGAAATATCTATCTTCTGATTTATTTCCCATCTATTGATTACCTTGTTAGGATTCCTAATCAATAAAAATATAGGTTTTAATATTTTTGTGTGGGCGTCTGAGCCTTTTTTGTGTCAGTGGTCACGTTAACGTGGGAGCTTTAATTCCTCTTTAAAGGGAAATAAAAGTTAATTCCTCTTTAACCTGACCTTGTAAACACTTAATTCCTAATACTAATTTAGTTCCAAATTAAACTTCATTCTGAATTAGGTGGCTGGTTAATTCCATTTTTAATTCTGAATTAAAATCTTTCTTGTCAACAGTTAACAACACTTAACTCTGCTTTGAGTTAATTTCAGCTGTTTTGTGCATGTGCGATGACGCACTGCGTGACGACATAATCCAACATGGCGGCCCAGACTAGAGCTAACACTATATAATGAGCCTTAAAAGACATGGATGGAAAAAGGAGATGATGGAGGTATAAACATGTGGACATTAACACATGGACTTATGAAACACATGGAAATCAGCAAATGAAACGGCTTCATGTGACGGGTGATAATAAGTAAATGTGTCTCCGTTCTGCTGCACAGGCTGTAATATCACCAAGTTTATCATTGTAACGGTTGTTAGAGCTACTGTCTTTACCAGGGAGATCATATTTATTCCTGGTTATTGTTTTACTGGGATTTATTTACCGTATTAGTTCATATTTCCTTCTGCTTCGTGGACCAAAGTGTGTTATTGTTGAGCTGTTGCTTCAAAACTACAATAGAAAAGTGAAAACAGTTCTCATGTGTGGTGTTGTGTGTTATAGCAGACAGTTAAAGGTTTGTTGTGTGTTTCTCCTGATAGACGTGATACGTCACGTTCTCCTCCTGTCCAATCAGAACATTCCCAACTCACAGAACTAAAGAGGAATTAAATAAAGTAAACCTCAGTTCAGGAATTACTATGACCATGTAAACACAAAGCAGAACACTTTCATTTCAAATAATTTAATTCAAAATAACTAATTCTCAATTAAAAAACATGTAATCGTGGCCAGTATCACCGAGATTTAATTTTTTTTTTTAAATGATAAAATGTGTGAAAGCTTGATATGAAACACATTTTAATAACTTAACTACATTTATGTAGAACTGTACGTAGAACTGTAACATGGTTCCTCAGATTTACGTTAAATTATAATTGATCATTTTTCTAGTATTTTCATGGCAATTACAATTACAAATTGAATTATCTAAACTCAATTACAATTTAATTATGACTACAACAGTAAGTAAGTATTTATTTATAAAGCGCTTTTCGCAGATAAAATCACAAAGTGCTGTACACAGAAACAATAAACATACATTTACATCACATGTGTAGCATCATAAAAGGGCAGTAAAAATTAAAAATAAAATCTTGTTAACTAAAAGCTTTTTTGAAAAGCGAAGTCTTCAAATGTTTTTTAAAAGTGTCCACGCAGTTCATCTCCCGGAGAGACTGGGGCAGACCATTCCAGAGTCTGGGGGCTGCAGCCTGGAACGCCAGGTCTCCTCTGGTTTTAAATTTGGTTTTTGGGAACCTTAGTAGACCCTGACCTGAGGATCGAAGGCTGCGTCCTGAAGTGTAGGGACACAACATGTCTGAAATGTATAGAGGAGCCTGGCCATGCAAAGCCCGGAATGTTAGAACCAGTATTTTATATTCAATCCGGAAATTGACAGGGAGCCAGTGCAGGGAGGAAAGTATCGGGGTAATGTGTGATGTTCTGGACGTACCGGTCAAAAGTCTGGCAGCAGCATTTTGAACCATTTGGAGTTTACACAGGGTCGACTTATTAAAACAGGTAAAAACTGAGTTACAGTAGTCAATGCGGGACGAAATAAAAGCATGGATGACCAGTTCCAGATCAGGTTTGGACAGTAGATGCCTCACTTTTGAGATATTTCTCAGATGGTAAAAACAGTTTTTAGTCAGTTGACGACAGTGGCCCTCCAAAGACATCGATTGGTTAAACACAACCCCAAGATTTCTGATGCTGGATTTCACTGATGAACCCAAATCACCGAGAGAGTTCTTAATAAGTGGGATCTTTTTATCAGGGGCGATGATCAGAGTTTCTGTTTTGTTGGGGTTTATCTGGAGGTAGTTTGATGAAAACCAGTTTTTGATGCATGAGATACAGTCCAAGAACTCAGGTAAAAAGTGAAACTCTGAGTCATTAAAAGAGCAGTATAACTGGATATCATCAGCATAAAAATGATAAGAAACATTTTTAAAACCACGGATCAACCGACCAAGAGGCATCAGGTACAATAAAAACAAAACAGGCCCCAGAACAGAGCCCTGGGGTACTCCACATGACAGGTTGTTGAAACTATAATTAGGCCATAATTGTGATTATTTATCAAATACGCAATTACAATTATAAATGACCCCAACCCTGCTATGCAGCGTCCGGCTGTAAAAAGATAGTTCTATACGTGTTGTTATTGATCGACTGTATTTATCCACAGGATGATGATTTTGAGTTCACTGGCAGCCACCTGACTGTAAGAAACGGTTATTCTTGCGTCCCCGTGTCCCTGGCTGAAGGCCTAGACATCAAACTGAACACAGCGGTGCGTCAGGTCCGATACACAGCGTCTGGTACGTTACACGAGCTTTACCCGATCCCTGTGAAACCTGTGTTTGTGGTTCAAATGTTGATGTTTTATTCTGTTTATTCTCCAGGCTGTGAGGTGATAGCAGTCAACACCCGCTCTACCACGCAGACCTTCATATACAAGTGTGACGCTGTGCTGTGCACGCTGCCCCTCGGTGTGTTGAAGCAGCAGCCCCCCGCGGTCCAGTTTGTGCCCCCCCTCCCAGAGTGGAAGACCTCGGCCATACAGAGGATGGGATTTGGAAACCTCAACAAGGTCAGACTCAGTGTACACGTGACCGCTGCTTTAAAAGTATGTCATAATGGGATTTCTCTAAATGCTAAATGTGCAACATGCGTCCCAGGGGCCTCATGCAGCCCTCTGTATGATTTTGAGTGGCCCCCAAAAGTAAACGCACAAAAATGACTTCAAAAACATACACAGTTAAAAATATGCAAAACTACATTAAAAATACACAAAATTAAAACAAAAATACACAAGATGACTAAAAAATACTCTGAAACAACAGAAAGATTTACAAAATGACAACAAAAATATACTGAAGTATTTAGTTACTGAATTAATGCTGGTCGTGTTTCTAAATAGATATAATATTGATCAGACTTGTTCAGCGTGGCCACATGCAATCATCAATATTCAGCAGATATTTCATGACATTGTTGAACACGGTTAGAAAGCAGCTCAGCTCTCAGTGACATTCCTTTGGTCCTTTGGGAAATGTCCTCATGTTGTTTCTGCTGCAGCGTCCAGGGGTAGATTTGATCAAACATCTGCAGGTTTATACAGATGTGATCAGATCTCTTCCTCTCAGTTAGTGTAGCTCGTAGAATGTTGTTTGGATGTGTGTGTTTGTCCCCTGCACGGTTTAGTCGCACAGGAGGGGGAGGAGCAGCAGATTCCTGTGGGCGAGCAAAGAAGTGGGCCAGAGAGAGAGAGAGAGAGTAATGGGATACAGTGCTGGTGCTGCTGCGTCACTCCTGACCTCCGTCTCTGAGAATCATCTGCAGCAGCTTTTATGCCCACACGAGAATGCTGCATTATTATGTAATCTAATGCACACACAGTGTCTCTCCAGCAGAGGGAGCACTCACTTTCTCTTAGTTTCATATTAGCATGAAACACAGCTGATGTATTCTACCCAACTACATACATAAAGTACTCATACACAAGGAAAAATGTGCTCAATTACATAGTACTCAAAGTAAAAGTTACTAGTTACTTTCACTATTCATGTTTATTTTTGGTAATAAATGTTGTTGCCATGGTTACCTTACATACAGTAAACATCTCATTATAAACTTAAGAAGGAAGAGACCAAATCTTGTACAAATGCTAGTTAATTTATTTTCCACAAAGGCATCTGTATGAAATGAGAAGTTTGTCAAAACGTACAAAAAAAATTAAATTTAAATTAAATTAAATAAAAAAAATAAAAAAATAACACAAATGAATTAAACCAGGCTCTAAGTATAGCTACATTTTTTAACTCTAAAACCAAGAAAATAACCAGCATTCAATGACGTAATTAAATTTTGAGACGCCCCCCCCAAAGTAAACACATAAAAATTACTTTCAAAACAAACATTTACATATAAATATGCAAAATGACAACAAAAATACTCCAAAATATCAGAAAGATTTACAAAACAACAGCAAAAATATACAAAATGAAAATGACTTCTTTAAAAATGTGCTTTAAAGCAGAATCAAGTCACTCCCCCTAAAGCTCCCTTTTGTGATGTCACTGTCGTAAACACTTCATTATCTGTCAATCACAATTCTTTATTTCTCCTCCATACATTTAAAAAATGCAAATACTCATTTACAGTAATGAGATTACTGTGTGTGTGTGTGTGTGTGTGTGTGTGTGTGTGTGTTAAAGGTGGTTCTGTGTTTCGACCGTGTGTTCTGGGACCCCAGTGTGAACCTGTTTGGTCATGTGGGTTCTACCACGGCGAGTCGAGGAGAACTTTTCCTGTTCTGGAACTTGTACAAAGGTGAGTTTATCAGTTTTTCATCAGCTCAGATTCTGATAACGAATCGGATCAAATCCTGAAAATTACATGATCTGATTAGATCACCTAATCCAATCAGGGTTTGGATCCAGATCAGAACTTTGTAGTAGGATTGAGATCACTTTAATCCAAAAAAATCTGGATTTATCTGATCCTATCAGAAGGGTTTGGGTTTCAAACTCAAAATGTAATGAAACTTTAATAATTCTATATTTGGATCATTCAGTAAAGTCTACAATCTATATATCTATAGTCTATATATACAATTTATTCATACAGTTTGAATGTGATTAGTTCATTCATCAGCCTACGGTGATTAGGTAGGTTATAACAGTATAGATCTATACCAAGTAGAAGGTTATAACAGTATAGATCTATACCAAGTAGAAGGTTATAACAGTATAGATCTATACCAAGTAGAAGGTTATAACAGTATAGATCTATACCAAGTAGAAGGTTATAACAGTATAGATCTATACCAAGTAGAAGGTTATAACAGTATAGATCTATACCAAGTAGAAGGTTATAACAGTATAGATCTATACCAAGTAGAAGGTTATAACAGTATAGATCTATACCAAGTAGAAGGTTATAACAGTATAGATCTATACCAAGTAGAAGGTTATAACAGTATAGATCTATACCAAGTAGAAGGTTATAACAGTATAGATCTATACCAAGTAGAAGGTTATAACAGTATAGATCCATACCAAGTAGAAAGAGTTTGGCCTCTTAAAATAATCCCCTAAAAACAGTGAATATTGACCACAAATAATAAATGTAATTCTGTCACTAATTGATATTTATTCATCACAATCACAAATATTGTTGTTTTGTTTTTAGATGATTTTTTAGTGAAGCATGTGATGATGAAACTAGATAATAAAACAATGGCATTACTGGTTTTTGAAATCCAAATCATAAATAATGTCTAACTACTATCTAGATCAGATTGATCATGGATAACTAAATCCTGATCAATTTGATTGACTGTTGAATGACATCACACACACTTTTAAACGTTAATGTTATGTTGTAGCTCCGATCCTGCTGGCTCTGATGGCTGGTGAAGCTGCTGGTATCATGGAGAACATCAGTGATGATGTGATCGTTGGGCGCTGTCTGGCCATTCTTAAAGGAATATTTGGAAGTAGCGCCGTTCCTCAGGTACATCTATGTTTTTCACTACTTTAGATTTACAGTTATTTAAACATTTCTCACCACCTGTCGAAGGATGAGCGTAACTTTAGTCACGTCCTGTTTTAATGTAGGAGGAGTCTGTTTGTTATACGATCTAAGAGCTGAGAACAGTCTGATTGTTTGGTGTAAAGGTCGTTAAATGTATCCATCTATTCATCAGTGACTAATTATAAACCCTGTATTAGATATAATCATAATTACAGTCACTTTAGTTTATTATTATTTTCATTATTGTTGAATCATCCTGATTGGTTTAAATAAATGTTTATATAAATGACACAGTTTTCACCACATTCAATATTTACGTCCATCTTAAGGTAACGTTGAGCGTTTTAATGTTGCAAACATGAATATCATCAACATCAGGTTGATCAATGAAAAGTAAACATAACTTTTCTATTTCAATTTTATTTATTTAGCTAAAACTAGATTGTGGCCATGGTAACGTCATAGTAACGTAGTAATCACACATGAGTGTGTGGTGCGTTCACACTAGATATTAGTGCACCACGATAACGGGACATAGAGTGGAATCACATCAGAATGTAAACCGGTCCTGGGACCAGCTTCAAGATAAATATCCTTTTGTAACCTTTTCAAAATAAAAGCATCTCTTCTTGTCTTCCATTAGTTTTTTAATGCTTTTGTAAATCCGGCTCTTATTTTGAAGTTAACAGGAAGTAGACCAATGGAGGGTCTCTGGAAATGTGTCTACGTGAGTTTTATGAATCAGCACATGTTGATATTCTCCTGACATGTCTCAACTGTCAGTGTTCCTCAGAGGCATCTGCTGATCGCTTTGATGTGTTTTTACGAGTTCTTTCCGGGTGTGGCCAACTTGACAGTTCTGTCAGGCTGGCCACGCCCCCTGTCGCCCGATGGTCTCTGGAGAAGGTAAGTGATCAGCAGAGGCCTCTGAGGAAGACTGACAGTTGACAGTCGAAACATGTCAGAAGATCAAAGTAAATTTCCTGTAAAAAAAAAAAGTCTGAATTAATGAAACTTTAACATATTACACCTGATGTTTAACTAAACTGTAAAACACAGCGTTTAACACCCAGTGATTTTAAAATATATTTATTTATTTATTTTGATTCATTTTAAAGTTTTTTCATATTTAAATCAAAATAGTGACAAAAACATTTGAATACTTACATGTTTAATAAACATTTTTAAGGGTTGGGGTTACAGCTGTGGATGTTTTTAAGATGAATAATACGAGTCCAAACCTCCTCATCATCAAAGTAACGACTTGTTGTTGTTTGTCGTCATGGCAGCCAAAGGAAACTGTGGTGACCCGTTGGCGTGCCGACCCTTGGGCCAGAGGCTCGTATTCGTACGTCGCAGCGGGTTCGTCGGGAAACGACTACGACCTCATGGCTCAGCCCATCACGCCTGGCCCGGCCATCCCTGGAGCGTCTCAGGTGACTCATGACTTGTGACTCATGACTCAGCTTTTTTTTCCTCTCGTCTCACCATGTTTTCCTTTGCTCCGCCCCCTCAGCCCGTCCCACGACTCTTCTTTGCCGGCGAGCACACCATCAGAAACTACCCGGCCA
>NC_041065.1:34532834-34545334 GCF_900634775.1 Gouania willdenowi
TACAAAATTAAAATAATGTTTACTCATCTTATTTAAACTTCTATTCTGACAAAAAAAAAAAAAAAAGACAGTAAATCACCCAATCTGGCAACTCTGGCATGAACCTGTTTATCTACAGTTAGTTGCTTGTTGTCCTTTAGTGTATTTTATAAGTCATTTTGTATTTATATTGTAGTTTAATATATGTTAGTTGTCGTCCTTTAGTGTATATATTGTTATTATTAAAGTCATTTTCTTTATTTGGGCTGTGATGAATCTTTAAAAATCACACAGTTGTGTGTTTTCTTTCTGTTGTAGATTTATTTACTTTTCTTCTTTTTTAAAAAAATCTCGTCTTGTTTTTGGAACATTTTTGTTCATTTTTGTTGTCGATTTGTAAAATAGTTTTAGTCATTTATTGGTTCATTGTGTGTATATTTGTGTGATTGTTGTCCTTTTTTGGTTTTTTTGAGTCATTTTGTGTGTTTATATTGTTTAATACATGTTTCTGTGTCTATTTCATTAGTTTTGTTTATTTTATAGTTGTGTGTGTTTTGAACAATTTTGTTTATTTTTGTTGTCAATTTGTAACATTTTATTTTATTTTTTGCATATTTTTAGCCACTTTTTGGTTAATTCTGTGTCCTTTTGTGTATTTTCATATTTTTAAGTCATTTTGTTTTTATATTGTCTTTTAATACATGTTTCACTAAAAGTTGTTGTACATTTATGTATTTTCAGGCTGTGATGAATCTTTAAATAATGACACTAATATTTCCACTTTAACCAAGAATCACCAGCTGTCATCAATGAAGGAGATAAAAGAGGGCAGTCATGTGACCACTGTAATGTCCAATCAGAGGAGAGCACATGCAGAGCTGCAGAACATGGAGTTGTGACATTTAGAAAGCTGAGTGAGTAATAATAATAATTATTATTAATATTAGTCTTTAACAAACTCTGACATGTTAATAACTCGTCAGTCATTAATTACGGTCTGTATTTAACCAGTGCATCTCAGATATTCACTAACTTACTAATGGAGGGTAAAAGAAGCTCTAAAAACACACAAAATAATGATAAGGTGGGAGGAGCATGCACCGAGGCTTCCTATTGGCTCCTCAGTCCAAAATGAAAACATGACAACCAATGAAAACTCAGAATTTTGTTTTTCACAGAACCCGTCACACCTTGAACCTGAAGCCTGTACATCAGGGGTTCTCAACCTTGGGGTCAGGAGCTCATTCTGGTTTGTCCTTTAGTGCGTATCTCACTTCCTCCAGATTGATAAATTAATTTAACATTATTTGCAGTTAAATTTCTAACCCTAAAACCTGGAAAATTCTTGCAATTTATCTCACGGAATTCTGTACCTTTACTTTTACAAAAATTAGTTGTGAATTCAAGGGATTTTGACTAAACTGCACAAATGTGAAGAAGAGGAAACGTAAGGAAACCATGAAATAAGACCATGAAAAAAAAACTTTAAATGGAATATTTATCCTTTTCACAATTTATAAACACTTTCCACCACTTTTTCACCTAATGTGTGTGTGAGAGTGTGTGAGAGTGTGTGTGAGAGTGTGTGTGAGAGTGTGAGAGTGTGTGTGAGAGTGTGAGAGTGTGTGTGAGAGTGTGTGTGAGAGTGTGAGAGTGTGTGCGCACGCTGACTGTGCATACTTTAGCAGCTTGTGGTTTTCCTCTTTGTACCTGAACAATTTGCCTTATTTGTCTGCCTAGTTATTTTGCATCGTGTCAGCTACACACACACACACGCACACACACACACACACACACACACACACACATATACATTTACACACATCCACACACACACAGGGCGTAACACTATGAAATCCAAACTTGCTGAGCTCGTTGAGTGAAGAAAATGCCTGAAACAGATGAACCTACACACACACACACACACACACACATACGCATATACACACACACACACATACGCATATACACACACACACACATACGCATATACACACACACACACATACGCATATACACACACACACACACACATATACACACACACACACACGCATATACACACACACACACACACATATACATATACACACACACACACATACGCATATACACACACACACACACATACGCATATACACACACACACACACACATATACATATACACACACACACACACATACGCATATACACACACACACACATACGCATATACACACACACACACACACACACACACACACACACATACGCATACACACACACACACACACACACACACACACACACACACACACACACACACACACACACACACACACAGTAGGCGTGTCCTGATCTGATATTGGATAGCGGTTCAATATCAGCCAGAAAACAAATATCGGATTTTATTGGACTGCATCTAAAATGTCCGTCATATATTATATTATATTTATATTATATTATATTTATATTATATTATATTATATTTATATTATATTATATTATAACAGTGGTCGTTAACATGTAGATGTTTGAAACATTCCCTGTAGATCTTCTCACGTGTATGAAAGTGTGTGATTGCTGAGACACTTCATCTACACAGTAGGGTTAAGGGTTAGGGGTGGGGTTAAGGGTTAAGGGTGGGGTTAAGGGTTAGGGGTGGGGTTAAGGGTTAAGGGTGGGGTTAAGGGTTAAGGGTTAGAGGTTAAGGGTTAAGGGTTAAGGGTGGGGTTAAGGGTTAAGGGTTAGAGGTTAAGGGTTAGAGGTTAAGGGTTAAGGGTTAAGGGTTAGAGGTTAAGGGTTAGAGGTTAAGGGTTAAGGGTTAGGGTTAGAGGTTAGGGGTGGGGTTAAGGTTAGCACATGTGATAACTGTTCATTAGTGTTAGGGTTAAGGGTTAGTGGTTAGGGTTAAGGGGCGACGCACAGAACCCTGCTGAGGTCGACGTGTTTTTAAAAGTTCTACTTTAGAGTTTTTCTGGGACCAAACATCTCAGCATTTAAACCCAAAAGTTACAATTCACATTTTTCTGCAAGTGTGATGATGATCTTCCTCCGCTTTTCCAAACCTCAACGATTATTGGGGGGGGGGGGGGGGGGGGTTAAAACAAATGAACAATTGTTTTTCCGTAATGAAAAAAGGCCTTTTTTAAAATCCAGATTTTAACAGAAAAACTGCAAGAAAGTAAAATTATTTGGGAATAAAAGTTTTTCAAATATTTGACACAAAGTCAACACTGGACTGTGAATGTACTTTAATTTGGAGGAATAATAATAATAAATCACATTCCAAATCGTTGAAAAAGGGAGAAAATGTTGATTTAAATGAGAAACAAATATCAAACAAGTTTCTTGATGGGCCACTAATGATGCCTGTTGTGGGTTAATATTGGTCCATGAACCACCATTTAAATCATTAACACTAAACGTCTACACAAAGTAATAATGAAATGTAGCAGAAATTAAAATGGCATTAAATTATTACTGCATTAGTTACTGTATAAACCAGGAAGTAAAGTTAAACAGTTTCTTTAAGCTTTTTGTCAGATTGTAAACAATGTTTCTTTATTTCCTGTATTTTGTTTTTTTTATGCAGGTGATTAGTTTAATTTAGTTTTTGAGTTCCCATTTATTTATGAAACATGTTACTTACATTATTAAACGTTATTAAACTAAATTTCCTCTTTTTTTAAAAATCTTAATGTTTGGTTATTTCCTGTATTTGTAAATTTGTTTTTATGCAGGTGATTAGTTTGATCTAGTTTTTGATTTATTATGAAATATGATGATGTTCACTGTTGGTTCAATACATTTATTTGTGGAGGTTATTTGGGGGCAATGGGCGGGGCTTGAAAGTTCACCTTCGTTCAAAGTGATGAACACACAAAGCACTGAACGTCTAATCGAGTTAAGACTGTATTTATTCCTGGGATGTTTCTCTAAACCTTTTATGTCACTTCCTGCCAGGCAAACCCCTCCACAATAAAAGCATATCAACGGCGACCAAATAATTGGCCGTTTCCCAATATTCCAGCGTCGACGTTTTCAGATCCATCAGTAGATCTAGACCCAGAGTTCAGGGTCTGACGTCTGTGGAAAAACTGCAGAGAAAAAAACTGCCACAGATAAGAATAATTTTTATTACTGGCCAGTGAATGAATCGGGTGTTTCCCACCAACCAACCAACAACCAACCAACCAACAACCAACCAACCAATGAGGGGGGATGTTATTATATCTGACATTCTATCCAATAGGAAACTAGGTTCGGGAGGATTTGCACGACAAATCCACGTCACATGCAAACCGAGCGTCAACACTTTGAATTTATGATGTAAAGTCACTTTATTTGATATATTTTTTACAATAGGGTTCATTGGAACAGGACTGTGAACTCTACAGACCAAAGATGGATTTCCTATGACGTCCAACAGCATTTCATCTTCTGATGATGGAGGTGAGCGACAGCAAAAGCACCATGTGACCAATCAGGGTGTGAGGTTATAAACAACAACAATAAACATGAGTTTTACATTTCATCATGTGCAATATACCAAAATCAGTAAAGACGATGCAGAAGAAGAAAGAAAGAAAGAATTAACAAAAAAACAACATAAATAAGTTGTGGTCGAGAAAAGGGTAAAAAAAGAAACATTTTGAGAAGTGTGTGTGTGTGTGTGTGTGTGTTAAAGTGGAGCCAGTCGGCCTCAGCTCAGTGCATGCTGAGTTACAATCTCTTCAAAGTGCTTTTCTTTTTTTTTTAACTTAGAGACATGCAAATGTTCACAAACC
Organism: Gouania willdenowi; assembly: GCF_900634775.1. NCBI lineage: Eukaryota > Metazoa > Chordata > Actinopteri > Blenniiformes > Gobiesocidae > Gouania > Gouania willdenowi. The sequence continues at coordinate 34,537,585 of NC_041065.1, forward strand.
CCCAATTAAACCCATTTTGAGGTCCCGACATGGCTGAAAATAAGTGTGTGTGTGTGTGTGTGTGTGTGTGTGTGTGTGTGTGTGTGTGTGTGTGTGTGTGTGTGTGTGTGTGTGTGTGTGTGTGTGTGTGTGTGTGTGTGTGTGTGTGTTTAAAAACAAAACAAAAAAAAAAACAGAATTTTTCCTCCTGTTTTTTTTTGGTCCCACTTTGACAACGAGATGTTTGTCTGTGTGCAAATATATCCACGCAAACATCCAACGGCGCAATGTGTGGATTGAAGGTTTGGTTCATTGAGTTCAGAGAAGATGAAGATGATGATGATGATGATGATGAAGTCCTTCCTCCTGCGCAGCCTCTCCTTTGTCTAAATCCAGAGGTCACTACACTATAATACATCCAACAGGAAGCAGAAGAGGTGCTTAGATGAAGTCCACAACACTGCGCAGGCACTGGCTCCACTTTACAAACAAAAAAACAACAAAAATGGAAAAGGATCATTTTCTAGAAGGATCCGTGTTTAGTCACAGTCGTGGTTTCCGTCCTTTTATTTCTTTATACGCAGCCGATGGAGCTCGATGGAGTTCTGTAAAAACAACATAAAACAAGGATAAAACCTTTGTTAATTTCCAAACAATATCATAACAATCTGTCTTCCTTCGACACAAAGTCTGTAACTTCACTTATTTTATTGTTTTCCTGTAGTTTTGCCAATGAATGAACTGCATTTTGTGTAGTTTTGTTGTTGCCTTAAGTTTTTGGAGTAATTTTTGTGTATTTTGGTGTGTTTTTGGAGTTATTTTGTGTGTTTTCAAGGGTTATTTTTATGTTAGGAGTTGTTGGAGTCATTTTTGATGTCCTTTAGGCCTTGTGCTATGAATCTAGATCATTATATCCTGGATTCATCTCCGTTAGCAGGATTCAACTAACCAAACATTCCCTGTCAGAGAGAAGCTGTCCTATGAAGGTTGATAACAACGCGTTGATTTAAGACAAGTGTTTTCAGCCTGGCTACGTGCGGGTGCACATGAAAGGGGTGGAGCTTACAGCATCAGACCAATCAATGGAGAACCTGTCAGGGTGAGCGTCTTTACAGGAGGAACACTTTATGATCTTAAATGAATATAATAAATCTACGATGACAGTGAAGAGCAACAGTGTTAGTGCAGCGCAGCAGGAGGCGGAGCTTTTATAGTCACTCAGATCTGATCCACTTCATAACTTGGTCCTGACCAGGTCAGATGTTGCTGATGTAAAATCCCATTGAGTGGATTAATATCATAAATAATCTCACACTTTTACACGTGTCTCAATCCGTGAAGTCATATATTAATTCATTCATTTATGACTTCACACGTCCGCGCATACGTAGACACAGACTTCATCAGCTGACTGTAGATCAGTCTATCAGATATACATCTATATCTTTTTTAAATGATGTCATCAGTAAATGACAATGTGTAAATATTCTCTCTGTCAGCATCAGATCAGATCCACACAGTGACCTTTTATTGGACCTCGCTTTCTAAGAGATCTGATTGGTCAGGAGGCGGGGCTTCAGCACTCGCTAAGAATAAATCCTGGAAGTTAGCGCGATAAGAGCTCATCTTATTTATTTATTATTTGTTTATTTGACAGTGACAATGCAGACATAGTTACAGTAAAAACATGCAACAAACAGAGTGTATATCTAGTTTTGTAACATAGTGTATTGTCATTTTGTGTGTTTTACAGTCATTTTCTATCTTTTTGGGGTTATTTTTGTGTATTTTCTTTGTCTATTTTACTGACATTTTCTTTAGTCACTCATTTTCATTAAGTCGTATTTTAGTTTTAGTCTTAATCCCTAACATTTTTATTTTTTTTACATGACCAACACTGAAATTGTCGAACGTTTGTGTAAACGTTGTTGGTTATTTGAACTAATTTGTGTTGTTAAATTCCTAACATTGGAAAACAAAATTCTAACGATCCGTCTTCCTTTAAAACTGTAATTTCCTCCTAATTATCTGCGAGGTTTTGCCAACGTAAACAAAGAAGTTTGGTTACAATCATGGTGAAACGTGTACGACTGGAATTCCTCTCAAAACCATTAGAAACAATTTCAAGCTGTTCACGAGAAACACGTTGAAATGATCTTTGTGCTGAAATCACATGTTCTTTAAATCAGCTGCTGTTACCCAGATGTGAAGGTATGACCCACTGCAGGAAACTATAGGTTATTTACACAACCCCGGTTCTCTGAGTAATATGAGTGAGATGTCTCACTATGGGATGTACGCCATCGCGTCATATCTCAGAAGCCCAATCTCATTAGGCCAATCCTGATTGGCTGGTGAAATGTATTCATTTCAGGTAGGGTAGTCCCTCCTACTATAAGTAGAGGGGGCGGATGATACAGCGCCATTCAAATAAGCAAACCTCTTCTCACTCGCCCAGCAAGAAGGGCTGTCTGGTGGGACATCTCACTCATTACTCAGAGAGCAGGGGTTATGCAAATAACCTATAATTCTCTTCCATAACATTCGTTTCGATGTCTCACTATGGGCTGTCGTAGCTCCCGTATTGCAGACGAGCTTATCACACGTTACACCAGCCTGCAGGGCTGCACTGTATGTATCCATCAGGACAGGAGAACCGCCCGTGCCAGTTGGTAAAACTGGACAAAAGTGAAGGGCAGGACCAGCCTTCCGTTTGTCAATCAGCCCCTGCAGAAATGACAAAATCACTCCCCCCGAACACTGAAAGGGGGTGTGTCCTATCCTGAGACCTAGTGGAGGAAGCCTCAGCGCTCTCTTTATATTGGAGATCACACACTGAGTCCCACGGCTGACAGATTGTGCCACTCAGGAACCAAGCCCATATTGCCAGGCACATTAGGTGAGGATTCACCTGGATATCCCCCCGCCTGTGACGGCAGGTCCCTACGCAACGGGAGTTGCCAGGGGCAAGCGCACAGCAGCCAGTAAATCTCTGCTAGCCAGTGCATTACAGGCCAATACAGAGCCACCAGGATCAGAGGGTGGCCGTGCTCCCTCACCCTGGAGAGGGTGGGGGGCAACAAGGTTAGCGAGGGTTTGGCGTAGAGTAGCACATGCGGCCAATCGTGCGCTAGTGCGTCTAACCCAAGGGGAGCCCCTGTGTTGTGAAGGGAATAAAACAGTGTGTACTGCACGTCTTCTTCCGTGGTGAACAGATCCACCTTGGCCCGTGCGTAATGGGCTTAGAACTGTTCCACAACCTCCGAGTACAACATCCACTCCCCGTAAGTTGGCATCCCCCGGAACAGCAGGTCTGCACCTGTGTTCAGGGCTCCTGGGATGTGCGTTACTCTCAGCTAGTTTGTGCGCCAGGAAATTAAACCGACAGGAGCGGAATCCGCCTTGGCGATTGATGTACGCAACCATGATTGTATTGTTTGTCCTCACCAGGGCATGGTGGCCCTTGAGGAACAGGAGGAAACGTTTCAGCGAGAGAAACCCCGCTGAAAGCTCCAAATAATTTATGAGAGCGCTGGAGGCTAGCATCCCAGCGACCTCTTACAGACCCTGTAAGGCTGGGGTTCGTGGTGCGACAGCGGGGCACACTTTATTTATGATGAAAATATGTGTTTGCATGTGCCTACTTTTGGGACAATTTTTAGAGGGGCAACGGCCAAAACCTCCATTGAAAACATCCGTTCCTCCCTGTAGCCCATGGGCCGAGCCATGGTAGCTGGGAGGTGGGGGTGAGGGGGAGCCTTAGGTGCCCGCCTGAAGCAGAACAGGCAGAGCTGGCGAACATGGCAACATCCAGCTGTGTCACCGTAGAAGATGAGAGGAGTGCATCAGGCTGATCTCTTCCTTTTCCTAACCTGGCTGTGCTGCGCGGGCTATGCCAGCAGAGCTGCAGCCGAGACTGAAGGCTTCCTGGACCAGCCGGACCGACCATGTTGAGATGGTGGGGTGAGCCGGGACACAGACAGTTTATTGAAAAACAACTTGTGGAAGCAATTTTCTTTCTTGGTGCCGCGCAGGTGGGGATGGAGCTGGGATTTTAGGAGGGAGGCGGAGAGCCTTGTCGTCTTTCTATTCACCTCCCATCGCTCTCCCTGTAGCCTGGACCACACAGCATTGGACACGGAGACACAGGTCGGTGACAACCGACATCTCCACCCACATGGCCGGGTCCCGAGTCGGCCCAAAAACCCTGCATAGCTCAGCCTAATAGTCAGTGAACGGCGAGGGGGGGGAGGGGGGGGGGGGGGGGGGGGGGGTAATGAGCCCAAGTGGCTCTACTGGAGGCAAGATCTCCATGGCCTTGTAGTCGAGGGATGAGACACCTGCTGCTGAAGGAGCTGTTCTTTTCCATGAACGCGCCACCTGGGGAAGGCCAGCCGGGCTGCAGCGTGTGCACACACATTGAGCATGTCGGAGCCGGGGAGGGGAGGGGGGCTGGTGTGCTCCTTTCATTTCCATCACTAGAGGCAACGGAGGCCGCAGGCTGTGCAGCCCGGGCCGAAGTGATGAAGACATCGTCTTCCTCTTCCTCCTCTGATGTGAGGAGTTCAGAGGCAACATCTTCATCTTCCCCACAGTCCAGTCCAAGGACATCTTCCTCGGGTAGAGGAACAGCGGCCAGGCCGAGCAGGGACCCCCAAGTGGAGCCGGGCCTCGCTGCGGCCTCCACGAAGGTCCCCATCTCCTCTCCCATTGTGACAGTAGTGCCGTGCAGAGGGAGGCCAGGGTTCTGTCCAGACAGACCAGCTTGCTAGTCGTCTGTGTGGGTTCTTTTACTGTGAGCCCAGCACAGTGATGGCTAGAGCCGGGGGTGTCAAGAGCCTGGCGGGCGCGTTCCAGCCCGAGGTGGCCCGAGCAGACCTGGTGTGGAAGCGAGGTGCACTGGTCGACCTGGTGTGGTCGAGAGCAAAGAAAAAGCATCCACCAACAGCGTCCGGCGATGGAACCCAAAAAAGGGTTAATCTGCAGACAGTGAAGCCACTAGGAGACACCAGCCCACTGTACTTATAGTAGGAGGGGCTACCTGCGGTGGATGAAGACATTTCACCAGCCAATCAGGATTGGCGTAATGAGATTGGGCTGCTGAGGAACGACACAGGGGCGTGTATCTCATAGTGAGACATCGAAACGAATGTTATGACAGAGAACATGAATGGAAAAAATACAATGTGTATATAAATTATACTATATATATATATATATATATATATATATATATATATATATATCAGAGATGCACATGTTTTATCACAGCAGGGCCACAAAAATGTGTTTGTATCTGATCAGAGGGTCACATGACCAACCTTACATTAACAGTTATCATTAAAATAATGAACAATCTGAGCATTAATACAGGAAACAACAAATGTTATATTTTTGTACTTTTCTGTCAATTTATGTGTTTTTGGAGTTATTTTGTTTTTACATTTTTTGTTGGTAACTTTTGCGTCCTTTTGTGTATTTTCATGTCTTTGTATGCTTTTGGAGTCATTTCTGTGTATTTACGTTGTCATTTTGAATTGTTTTTGCATAATTTTTGTCTATTTTACTGTCATTTGGTGCTTTTTGAATTTTATTTGTATATTTTTAGCCAATTTCGATAATTATGTTAACTAGTAATTTAATTTTAGATAGAATACTGTACATTTTTATTCTTTTATGTGGACAACACTAAACTTGTTATGGACGTTCATGTGTAAAAAGACCTGCAAACGTTGTTTATTTAAACTAATTAATGTTGTACCAACACTAACAGTAATAATATCTATAATATAATTAATAACAAACACACCTTTAGTGCTGCTCAGACTGACGGTGGTTCCAGGGTCTGCTTCCCGCTCCGCTCCTCCCCTCGGCCCTGGCCCCGGCCCCTGACCCTTGACCCCGGGGGGACCAGAGCTCCGCCCCTCTGGACGCGGCGGCCGTAGTCTTTGATGGTACGTGTGTGTCGCTGGTGTGTAGCTGTTTCCTCCACAAAGCTGGGCTGTTCCCTGGGTTTGGACTCAGCTCTGGGAGATCAGCAGCCTGTGGGAGGGACACACGTTGCCAGATCAGACGCTTTGAAAACAAGTAGAAGAGAAGCTGGTTTCTAAATAAGTCAAATAAAACAGTATCTGGTTCCTCCTGAATAGATCTATTTCTATAGTTTTGATCATTTATGGTCATCTCCCTCCTGGTGTTCTAATCAAGATCATTTTTAACATTTTGTTGTTGATCATCAGTTTTTTTTGCCATACAGTATATTTTTCTCTTATTTTGTGTGTTTTGGTATTATTTAAATTATTCTTTCTCAGTGTGTGTTTTTACTGTGGTTTATGTTATTTTGTTTCTCTGTTATTTTTGTGTATTTTGTAGAGATCTTTTGTATTTTTCTCTCAATAAGTGTGTATTTGTTGTCGTTAAGTATTTTTCTCTCTTAATGTGTGATTTTTGTGTGTTTTTGGTGTCATTTTGTGTGTTTAGTTGTTGTTTGTCTGTTGTTTTCTCTTATTTTGTTTTTGTTTTGTGAGTTGCTGCTAATATTTAGTATTGTCATTTTTAACTAACAAACATTATAAAAGACCATATTTTTAATGCTTTCATTTGTTAAGTTTCCTCTCATGTACGCCCTGTAGTGCCATTGCGTACCCCTAGGGGTACACGTACCCCCATTTGATAAACCCTTTGGTGTGTTGAGCAGCGCCACATTCCTGTAATCTCAGTTTTTTTTAAAAAGCTCCATAATCCGTCTCATTCAGTAGAAAGAATTCAGCTTTAATGGAGCCCTGCCTCTTTCTGTCTCCCACGGCAACAGACAGGAAGTCAGTCACTGGCAAACCATGCCAAGTGGGCGTGTCTAGTGTGCTCACTTCCTGCTAAAGTTAGTTAGGGAGGAAACTAAAGAGTGGCATGATATTCTCCTTCTATGGTAAAGCACATAAAAACATTTATTATTACAGCAGGTTTTATAAATTCCATAAAAAGCTAATGTAGAACAAAAACCCTCTGTAGGATCAGGACACGAAGCCTGGAGAAGCTTTTCTGTGTAAATAATGGAATGAAACTTCAACACTTTAAGCAGTTTCATATTTTCTCTGTCATTTTGTTTGTTTTTGGAGTTATTTTTTCGTATTAATGCATTATTTTATGTTTTATATTCCTTGGCTTTAAATTCAGCATTAGACTGGTTTGTTTTTATTTACTGTTTTCCAAAACTTTCCATAACTTTAAGTACAGTACTTTGTTTCAGCTGCAGTTGTTTCTAAAGTGCTATGTAAACAAGGTTCATTTCACTTGTAATTTTGTGTATTTTTTCATCATTCTACGTGTTTTTAGTGTAATTTTTGCACATTTTTGTTGTCATTTTGTGTGTTTTTTGAGGTTTTTTGTTTTGTTTTTGGTTTTATTTTAATGTGTTTTTGTTGTCATTCTGTGTATTTTTCTGTCTTTTTTACTTAAGCTTATTTTATTATTTTGCCAATTTGTGTAAAGTATTTTGTGCTATATAAACAATGTTGAGTTGTCATTTTGAGTATTTTTATGTAATTTGATGTGTTTTTATTGTTTGGAGTTTTTTGAGTAATTTTTGTGTATTTGCAGCGTAAAGATTGAACACATGCTTTTACTTTGAAGGACACGGATAGGCTGTCGTCTGCGTTTTATACGAAGCCTCACATCTGCTGTGCAGACGAGTGGGCGATGAGCTTCAGAAACAAAGCGATGCGTGTCTATAAATGTGCTGGGTTTGATGTCATACACTTTTATAAATAAATCT
>NC_041065.1:34547834-34676616 GCF_900634775.1 Gouania willdenowi
AATAAAAACCTTGTCGACATACACAGGATACATAAAGTACATTTGGAAACAAGGCAAAGTTGTCTTAAATAAATGTTGAACGTCTTACCGCTGGTGGTTGTGCGTAGGGTCGGCTCCATGACTGGGAGGTGACGGGGGGGTGGGGTATGGTTCTTCCCGTCCCTCCTGCTCCAGTCTCAGCACTGGGAGAGTTCTTGCCTCGTCTCAGTGCTGCTTCTTCTGCGTCTCTACTGTTTGGAACCACGTTGTTAATTCTACGCATGTACATCTAAAAAACACAGGGGAATAAAAACAGTGTCGTTATGCTATTAATTCACTGTTAACTGTTGGAATCCTTTTGTGTTGAGAATGTTAAACTAGGCTTAATTCTCAAAAACATTGCTGGAACTAGCGGTTAGCGGCAAATTGGAATAAAAGCAGAAAACATGTTGGTTTTAGAATATTTTGAATATCCATGTTCCCAATTTTAAGTCTTTCATGCTCAAATTCACAGTTTAAAACTGCTTATGAACATGGTTAGCTTAGAGATGATTTTGTGCTCTTGCCAACAACTATGCAGAACCTTGAAACACAAATGTCGTAAAACTCAGCTACAATGTACAGAGTGATAGCAGTGAACGACTTGTCAGCATGAACACAGAAGTATTGCTAATATCAACAATTATCTTTGCGCAGTATGTTGCATTGCAGTAGTATGTGCTCTAGTTGTTTTTCTCTAGATTTATTAAACACGGGACGTGATGTTAAACCGTCCTTTGTAGTCACTTGAGATTTACCATTTGACAGTGGCTTATGAGCTGTGTCTCATTAATGTAACAGACTTTAAGGAAATTCCAAATTGATTTGACTAAAATTTGATGAAATAAACTGATTATCAAACTCTGAATATCACCTGTTTTTTTGTAAAATGCTAAAGAATGGCCAAAATCTGCTGTTTTTACAGCAATTGTGATTTTCAATATTCTGAATCAGCATACATACCCAAATTGACCAAATAAGCTTGGTTCCCTACTTTTTACTTTTACCCCAAAATGGTTCTAGCATTAATGTTTTGAGAATCAGGCCTAGTCTTTGGAACGTGTACCTCTGCTGGAGACGGCTTGGCAGTTTTCTGCACCGCAGCACTCACACTGGGCCCTTTTCCAATGTTTGTGCTTTCGTCGGAGTCAAACGTGGTTGCCGGAAAGGCTTTCCACGTTAATGCAGCTTCTAATTCATCTTCAGACTCTCTGCCATCCATCCTGGTCCTGGCAACCCCTCTCCCTCGGTTGTCGTCTTCTGACAGGGCCCCCCTGTTCTTCCAAGTACTTCTCACCGTTACATTCTTAGCGTCGGGTCTGTTTTCTTCTAGGGAGTGCTGGTTTTGTCTTTGGCTTCTCCAGCTGGTGACTGTACTTGTGATGCTGATGCTTTCCATACTAGATTCAGTGTCGTCACAGTCTGCAGAGGTGGTGTTCGGAGACTGGAAGTTGTAGCTGCTGGTCTCCATCCTAGAGGTGTTTTGCTGTTTGGATCTTAATGAGGGATCAGAGCGGTTGTCTAACCCAAAGTCCTGGTCCTGACTTGACCTTAAGGTGATCTCACTCTTTGGTATCGAGATCTCATAAGGGACAGAAACACTGCCGTGGTGGTCACTGCTGAGACCTGTAAAAAAAAAAAAACATGAAATCCAAACTGTGGAGGTAAAATAACCCCATGAGCCATTTATCCAGAAAAAGCCTCCGACTGAGCTGAAAATGGCTCGTCAGTGGTTCCGGATTAGGTTTTATATCCTGAGAGAGGGTTCAAGCCTGGGTTCTTCACATTCAAACCAGGAACACTGCTAACCACAATACCAATATGCTTCAAATAACATTTCATGGATAACAAGAGCCGACAAGAAGCTATTTTCTGTCAATGACGATTCCTAAGTCGGAACATTTAATTTATGACCCGTGATATTCTGATTATTTTAAGTTTATACTTATTCACGGAAAAGCCAGAGGAGGAATATATCTAGACCGTGAACTAATCTGGTACAACTGTCACGCGAACCTATTAAAAAACAACTACTGTAACAGTAATTGTTGCATTTATTATATGGTCAGTTTTAACATGAACTGTTGTTGCCCAATAAAAAGGCAAAAATATTTAGATGTTTTAAATGTAAAAATGTATAAAGTGACTTTGTTTCTGCAAAACATCCATTTATATTTCTCTTAAATCAATATATACACTATACATATCTATATTTTTCTGGACTGTTAATGCTCTAAAGTCATATTTATTTATAGTTACAACCAAAACATCAAACAGGTCATAACAAAGGCATCAATTATTTTGGATGAATGAAAATAACCTCCATGACAAAATCTTTAATGTGAATACTTTTGGTGCAACTGCTTTACTTGTAATTTGTTTATTATTCAAAAAGAAATCTAAAATATTGAGCAGTTGTAGTATCTGCAGGACGTAGCCGCACACATTTCACTGCCTCAAATTTCCTGAATCTAACAAGTGTGACGTTCTCATTGTGTCGGGGTTATCCTATGGCATTGATTCCCAACCAAGGGGTTCAGGGGCACATTGCAGTGGGTACTTGCAAACATTGATCAATTATTAAAAATAAAAATATAAAAACATTTGTAGTTCTTTTTCAGGCTATTTTTTGGACAAATTTATCGCAAACTAACAATGATATTGCTCAATAAATACAGTCTTTCCTTGTAATTATTTGAAACAGGATTCCTTTATGCTCTAGAGGCCATTTAAACAAACTTATTTTCAAAGAGGTTCATAGGACAAAAAAAGTTTGGGAACATCTGTCCTAAGGGGTGGATTCAAAAACAAGTGTCTGCATCTCATTGAATTCCCAGTTTCCGTATACCTCTGATGAGTCAACTTAACGCATTTGAAGTATAACGCAAAGTACAAAGTGTGGAACACCTACCTATGAGGATATTACTGGTAGAAGTGTGGCGCTCTCGGACCGGTGTGGGCTCACTGGACAAACTGCTGCTCCGACTGCTGGTTCTGGACGAGGTCGGGTCATTGGGGTAAAAAGTTAAACTGCTGGTCATTTTACTTGCAGTGGTCACTATGGGCTTGGTGGAGATCTTGGGTTTTCCATTTGCCGACAAAGGCTCTGAAACCATGACTTCCTTCCTGTCGATTTCTACGATGGCGGGCTTGATGACAGCTCTGGATCTCAGTCCCTCTCGGGGGCTGCACACTCGCTGGATCTCAATTCCTGATGGCAAGTGCAGGGGTCCTTGATCTGCAAACTGCCCTTTGCTTTGTAGCTCCTCATCAAAGGAGCTCCTCGAGGACGAACCCTCTGAACAGGAGTCACGGACCAGGGGGTGTCTTGCATATTGAGAGGTAGCAGTACCACTGCTTACAGCTGTGCCAGTAACCTCAGGGACTGCGTCTGGTTTGGAGCCAGTGGATTCTGTTTCAGAGGCAGACGAATGACCCTCGGAGCTCTGGTCGTTGGCCAGCAGTGGTGTGACATGAGACCTGTAGGCCGTGTATGATCCATTGGCTTTGGAGAGAGTAGACATGACAGGTACAGACACAGATTCCTCCACCTGGTCTCCTGCTTCCTGATCGGAGACGGATGCGTTTTCCGTCACTACTGCAGAGATGCTGTTCAAGTGACTGGTGCTTTCTGGCATTACGTCAGAGTTGTTAGATTCACTATCACTGCCTACATACCGTTTTGAGAGCTTTTCTCTGCTCTTCTTAACACCCCCGTCAGTGTGTTTATGGGCAGCTGTCAGTGGCTTCTGGTCATTGGCTGCGGGAGGGTAGCGACTAAGAACAGATACCTTTTGTGTGTTTACTGAGATCGGATTGGCTGCTCGAGTTTTGTCATCGTTTGCTCTCGGTACTTCTCGTAGTCCATTATCAGAGCAAACTGTAGCAGTCGGGGTTCTGTTTGTTCTTCTGCTCTTGTGAGCAGGACTCTGGGCTCTTCTAACAGTCTTTGGGGAGCTCTCCTCTGAGAAGCTCCGTAGTTTGGTTTCTCTTCTACGCTGAGGAGAAAGCTCTCTGTTCCTGTGCTTAGGTGAGTTGGGTTCAGAGACGCCCACCACACTCCTACCCTTGAGTTTCTCTTGTCTAAAACCAGCCTTCACAGTGATCTCTTCATTCTCAGCTTTGCCATTTTCCAGGATCTTGGCAGAACGGGTATGGTTTCCATTGCCATGTTTGTCTAGGTTACTAAACCCATTTCCTCTGATCCCATCTTTTCCACACAGCTGCGTCCTGAGATGATCAACCTGCTCGCTCAGTTGCCGAGCTCGGTTTCGTTCTATTTGGAACTTTTCATGGAGTTCTCCATTTTTAGACTCCGAGCACTTTAAATCCTCCTCAACAATCTCCAGCTGTTTGAGACGGCTCTTTAGTCTCTCCACTTCCTGGGTTAGCTCCTTTACTTTGTTGTCTTCTTCTTGTGAGGTTTCAAGGCTGTTCTTCTCATTTTCCGACTTGTTAACCAAACCAAAGTTAATGTCAGACTGCTTTAGGTAGTCAAGACTCCTTTTGCCTCCAGCCAGTTTACTAGACAGCAGAACTGAGGACGAGAGCTCATCTTCGATTCTGGACCTCATGAAGTCTGCGTGCCCAGGGTCAGCCGACATGCCGAGATGATTTTTCTGATGGTCCAGTTTTTCCCTCATCTTCATGATTATCTTCTCGTCCTCCCTCTGTTTCTCCAGCAGTCTCTTACGCTCACTTACAAAGGCCTGGGTGAAGCTTTTCAGCTTCTCAAGCTCCATCGCTAATGCTTTCTCAGCTCTGTCCAGTTTCGTCTCCGATCCCTCAATCTCCTTCAGACGAGACTTCAGAGCTTCCAACTCTGACGACAGTTTCTTAGTCAAGTTCTTTTCCTCGTTGAGGCTGAGGCAGAGCTGGCTGCAATCAGACTTGCTTTTCCCAAAAGCCTCTTCCAGTTTCTCCAGCTCAGCCATTCTCTGCTGAAGACGTTCAATCTCTGCCTTCAGCTCTTTCGTCAGATTCTCCTCCTCTTCCAGTTTCTCTCTGACAGTGCGGCACAGGTCCTCTGCCTTGCGTACCTCTTCATCTTTACCTTGGATCTTTAGAAGACGTTTCCTCAGGGCCTCCACATCTCCAAGCAGTGATGAGTTACTGCCTTCTGCCTGGATGATTTTGTCCTAAAAGAAAAATTGATTATTTTTGTTAAGCACATACTCATCTCCAAAATAGTTAAATATATATAATTACTGACCTGCAGGTCGAGCAGCTCATCCTCAGACTTCTGCAGCTTGTTGGTCGCTTCTTCCAGTTCATCGAGTCTTCGGCTAAGACTCTGTAGCTTGTGCCGCAGGTGGCGGTTGGTCATGTCTTTATGATCGGACATGACTGTAAAGGTCCTTGTTTGTTTAGCTGTTCAGACTATTTTACAACACTGTGTTGAGGGCGACACATTTGTGTGATGGTTCCAACTAGTCCAACCTCTCCTGGTTGAATCTTGTCTTGTTTCTTTGCGATTGTCACTTTAAAATGTCAAACTTCCTCGGCAGTGGCATGTAGGTGGCCAATCTGTCATCTGTGGGACAGAAAAACATAAAGAGAAACTTAATTGCATTAAAATGTCCAACAATCAGAAAAACAAACAATTCAGGTGGTAATTGAAACCACTACTAGTGCACATCCTGGTACTAACCCTAACCATGTGTCATACATACATATAGTCTAAACTATTTCAGGTTGGTATTCAGTAGAAAGAGAACACGATCAGGGCTGGGCTATATACCGAGATTGAAGATATATTGAGTTTTCTATTTTGGTGATATAGAAAATTACAATATTGCCTAAATTGATATATATACAGTATATTTAAATTTAAATCTTATTTTGTATTAAAATACTTGTTTTAAGAGTCATTTCTCTACCTCTCAGAACAACATGTAAAGCTCAGTTAGATGTATTTCTGAGTGCATCCTAACCCAGACCTTCCCCTAAACAAGCCACACTACAGAACTCACTCACACGTGCTGTCCGAACCGAATCGTGACCTCAAAACCGAGGTACGTATCGAACCGTGATTTTTGTGTATCGTTACACCCCTAGTAATGTTGGATGTCTTTCTGATCCGTTTTGTGTATTTTTTTTGGTATGTATGTTTTTGTTGTCCTATTGTCTTTTATTTATTTTTGTTCTTTCATGTATTTTTGTTAACCTATTGAGCATTTGTGTTCTCTTTGTGTGTCCTTTTGTCATCCTATTACGTATCTGTTCTTTTGTGTATTTATCTGATTATTTGTGTTTTTGTAGTAATTTTGTGCATTTTTTTGCATTTACTTTTGGGGCCTCTAGTTGCATATGTTTGTGATACACACATCAGTTATTCATTTATTTTTTACCAATATTAAAGCACAGTGATGTTATCTTAGCCTGTGTGGCATTTGCATCAGCAAGTTGTCTTTCTGGTAAGACTTTATTTGAAATAAAATCATTGCGATTGATATATGAATATTGATCCACATCGTTCAGCTCTAAACAATATATGATTATCAGCTACTCGGTCAGTGATTGTGCAGTATTTTTACTCTATCATTGTTTGCTTTGGTTAGTCATCAACAGGGACCTGACTGAAATGAGATTTAGGAAACAAACAGCTAACATTTCTGCATACTCAACCACACACACACACACACACACAGGAACACTATGTGACGTCTTCCTGTTAGTATTCTCGATTAATGTCCCACCCCCCATCCATTAATATCAACACAGCCCAAAGGGAGAGTATAGACTTTGTGATTTCTATGTCTTGTACAATCATTAATATTTCCACTATCACTGTGGAGCATTAGTTCCCATCTGTGAGCCTAGCACAGCTTAGCTTTATGTGATGACAACACAGTTTATTAGCTAAGTGCTATTGGCCAGCAGGGTCTCCATTAATCCAGCACTCATTGCTTTTGTCTCATGCATGATTCAGGTGCTCCTTTTTCCAGCTTTTGAATCCAATTACTACCCCTCCCCCCATCATCCTATTATTGACCACCAGGGAACGATTGAAACCAACATCTGCACACATCATCACTTATCGACCACCTGACAACCAGCGCTAGACTCCCTTTTTCTCTCCCCACTTCCTGCTTTACAGAACCATGTTCAAAGGTTTCCTTCCTTAGGATTTAAACCACTTCACACAACAACTAATAATGGCATATAATGTATGTATTTATATATATACTGTATATATTTATTTGATCCTTTTTATCACGTGTAGCATGTTTGTACATGACGACATACAGCAAAGTAAAACTTAATTTTGTACCCCTTTACTTTTTAGGTTCAGATTCCCTTAAAGTTTAGGGGTATTAAAACATGTGCAAACATCACTCCACACACTAATAAGGAGTGCAAAGTCCACGGAATCAAGTGTACGCCGCCGCTACACTTCCAAGTGTGCCCTCATTTCTTTTAGTGAGTTTCCCTGTGATCAATATGCATAGTATATATGGGAGGAGGAAATGCAAATGAAAGCAGGGGACGCAATGCGATTCATGAAATCTGGAACTGTTTGCGGTGATAGTTTTAGTAGCAGAAAATACTCTGACTGAGAAGGAGGTGCAAACACACACAGAGATCACTGCTGTGTTTTCTGTCAACATTTACTGCAGAGATGGAAAAAAGGCTCCAGTTGTGTGTGTGTGCAGAGATGGATATTTGGATATGACCACGGATCAATATCTCTTTTGACTCACTGCTCCATTGATCTCCTTCAGTTCACGTATTAACGTCAAAGTCTTGTGTCATATTGATCTCAGGACAGAATCAGCTGATCAGATGTTTAATTTACGCATCATCACTGATGGTGACGTACTGTATGAGAGTGTGGTGACACAGCACTGCTCAGACCTACTGGATGATGGTCAGTAGATCATCTTCATATAATACAGACTGTAGATGTATTAACTCAGATTAATGGTAGATCAATAGGATGGTTTCTGTCCTAATCTGACTATTTTTCATGGACTGATCAGAGCAAAGCTACAGGACCAAACGGAGCACCCACATTAAATGAGGGGGAAAAATATCATTAGGTTTTAAAGTTGTTTTTTTTTTTTTTTTTTTTTAAAAACTGTTCATTTGTTTATTTATTTTCTACATTATTAACTGTTTGTGCAGCAGACAAAGAAGTCCATCTACCTCCAATTTAACTTCCTCAAATGTCAGTGCTTGTGTGCACTCACGTCTCCACATTAAACGAGCAAAACGCTCATTTAAATAAGGGCGGTCTGCACCAGTTCTGCTTGTGCGCTAATCATTGCTGCGTTCTTCGTGAATTCCGTGCAGCAGGTGATGAAACTGCGTCACTAAAGGATTTAGGGACGCAACTGGATTACTACCTTTTTTTCAGATCTTTGTGAACCCGGCCCTTAATGACTTACACACGGATAAATCTCAATTATGTTCTGAGTTTAGTTAACAACAGCAGAAAGGCAATTTTAATGGAAGATTATTCAAATTAAATGTAAATTTCACAGACAATGGAATTTGTATTAATCACTGATGCGTCTTTGACTTCTACGTAATAATAGTTATTTTTGTCTTCTTTTTGAATAGGTTAGGGTTTGTCTGAATTAAAGCAATCAGCAGGCGCCTCTGAAGAAGACTGGCAGTTGACGGACGAAACATGTCAGAAGAACAAAGTAATTTTCCTGAAAAAAGTTGTCTGAATAAAAGTAACCTTAACATATTATTCAAAAAGAACTTGCTGGAAAAGTATAGGTGCTTCACTGGTATGCTACTAAACAGGCTGAGATGATATTTCAATTTTTTTGATGATGTTTAACTTTCATTCAGAGTAATAGTAACAATATTTAAAAAGAATAAACACCATAAGTAAAGAGAAAAATGCAGCAAGCCAAACTCTTCATTTAGAAATAAAAACATCTCATAAGTCGTTAGCATGACTCAGCATTTGCCAGATAGGTGTAAACTGGTTGATGTAAACTGGTTGTCTGAAGCTCAACACTTCAGTTTGAACTTAACCTAAATATGATAAATTACATTAAGTAAGTAAGTAGTTTATTTATAAAATGCTTTTTACAGATAAAATCACAAAGTGCTGTACAGAGTTGTGGTAAAAGTACAAGTGCAACACAATAGAATAATAAAACAAGAGTGAATATCATAAGAACAGCAACATTAAAGGACAAATAAAAATTAAAATCCAGTAACTAAAAGCTTTACTGTAAAGTAAAGTCTTCAACAGTTTTTAAAAGTGACCACACAGTTGAGCTCCCTGAGAGACTGGTGCAGGTTATTCCAGAGTCTGGAACACCAGGTCTCCTCTGGTTTTACATTAAGTTTTTGGGGTCTTTAGGAGACCCTGGTCTGAAGACTGAAGGCATCGCCCTGATGAGTAGGGGTACAACAAGTCTGAGATATATTTAGGGGTCTGACCATGTAATGCTCGGAACGTGAGAACTAATATTTTATATTCTATGTGAAACTTAACTGGAAGCCAGTGCAGAGTAGCTAGAATGGTGGTAATGTGGGATGTTCTAGAAGCACCAGTTAAAAGTCTGACAGCAGCGTCTGAACAATCTGGAGTCTGTTTAGGGTCGACTTATTAAAACATGTAAAAACAGAATTACAGTAGTCAATACGAGATGATATAAATGTGTGTATGACCAGTTCTAGATCTGATTTTAATAATAAATACCTCACTTTAGAGATATTTCTCAGGTGATAAAAACAGTTTTTAGTCAATTGACGACAATGTCCCTCCAAAGACATGGACTGATCAATAACAACCCCAAGGTTTCTGAGGCTGGTTTTAACAGATGAGCCCAGATCACCAAGAGAGTTTTTAATCAGAGGATGTTTTTATCAGATGATCAGAGTTTATGTTTTATTAGAATTTATCTGGAGATACTTTGATGACAACCAGTTTTTGATACAGGATATACAATCTAAGAACTCTGATAAAAAGTGAAACTCTGAGTCATTAAAGGAGCAGAACAACTGGATATCATCAGCATAAAAATGATTAGATATATTTTTAAAACCATGGATCAACGACCAAGAGGCATCAGATACAATAAAAACTAAACAGGAACCAGAACAGAGCCCTGGGCTACTCCACATGACAGGTTGGACATATTAGACATTACATCATTAATAGTAACATTAAAGGTTCTTCCATTAATATAAGAGGTAAACCATTGGAGAACAGCACCAGAAAACCATCTCAGATGTAAGTGGATCAACCAGTATACTATGATCTACTGTATCAAAGGCAGCATCAGATCAAGTCAAACTAAAACTGTGTAACGACCAGAGTCAGTGACATCATCACGTCACTAGAAACTTTCAGAAGATCAGTTTCAGTGGATTGATCTAAAACCAGATTAATATTTATCATAAATATCATGCTGTTCCATGTATGAGGTTTGCTGCTTAGCAACCATTTTCTCCATGATTTTAGACATGAAGAGAAGTTTAGATATGGGTCAGTAGTTTATAGGTTTATATCAAGATTGGGTTTTTTAAGAATGGGGTTTATTATCACATGTTGAAAAAAGCTGGGGACAGAGCCAGATAAAAGTGAGAGGTTTATTAATTTTACCACCAAAGGACCATCAACATCAGAAACATTTAAAAGCAGAGAAGTAGGAACAATGTCTACAGAGCTCGATGAGGGTTTGATGTTTCTACTAAAACTTGAACATCCTGTAGGCTGACAGGAGTGAAGGAGATCCATGAGCTCACAGGGGCTGATGCACTGCACAAGCTAACCAAGGGAGGAGTGATGCTAGCCCTGATGTCTTGTACTTTATTTACAAAGAAATTTAAAAATGGTTACAGTCCTCCTGTCTGTACAGGCACATGGGACGGTGAGGGTGCAACAAGATTTTCAATAGTATTGAACAAAACCTTGGGGTTTCTCTTATTTTGCAAAACAAGATTAGTAAAATAAGCAGAGCGGGCATGCTTTATTAATTAATTTAGCTCCATTATCTTTTCTTTAAGATGGACTCTGTGCACCTCTAGTTTAGTGGTTTTCCACAACCGTTCCACTTTCCAGCAGCTTCTCCTAAAGCTAAAAATAGCTTCATTCATCCACGGACAAGGTTTCTTATTAGAGCCTGGAGTATTTTTAGCTGGTGCTACTGTGTCCAAAACAGACAAACAATGGCTATTGAAGTTTGTCATAAAAGTGTCAACATCATCACTACTAGCAAATGTAGTTGGATCAAAAGAGGCAGAAAATCCACTGATTGCTGCTTCATTAAGAATGAGTCGCCGCTTTTTCACATTAGAAGTAGTCTGTACCAGTGTGATTGACAGATTAAATATGATACAGCAATGGTCGCTTATTTGTAAGTCTTCAATACCTAGATGGTCAATCATTAAACCAAAAGAAAAGACCAAATCTAAAGTATGACCTTTAGTGTGTGTTGGACCTGACACATGTTGGACAAAGTGAAAAGAGTCCATTAGAGACATCAGCTCAACTTCCATAGGACAGGACGAATTATCAACATGTAGATTAAAATCACCAAGGATTAATACACAGTTTAACAATAGATGACATAAACTCAGAGAATTCATCTAGGAATAGATAGGAATAGTCATTTTCCCGTTGCCATGTCTCCGTAATGAACATCAGATCCAATCCTCGGGACATAAAAAGGTCCTTCAGGAGGTGAGATTTGTTGGCTAGTGATCTAGCGTTCTGCAAGCCGAGGCGTAGAGTCACTTCCTCGTCGGCCTGTGGAGAGCTGCGGCGCAGCGCACGAAGCCACCCGTGATCCACACCCCGATGCCGGTGACGATATCTGCGGAGCGGCGCTTTGAGCGGCAGGTGACGCAAGCCGGAGACCAGACGCACTGGAGCCACGGGCTGAATCCACCGTAATCCATATGTTAACTGGCGTCCAGGATCAGTCCCAGGGTTTGACCTCCAGAACACCTTTATCCTCAACAGGACTCCACCACGTTTACACCGTTTTTTGGCACGCTTCCTCCGGAGGACAGGTGAGCGCAGCAGGAAGTCAGGTACTGACGCCAAGTGAGGAGGAAGTCTGGATGTTTGATCCTTAGAGTTGAAGCCCAGACGTACATCATGTGAACGATTAAGAAGAATAAGTTCCTGACGGTCGTAAACTATCAGCGCAGTGATGTTTTTGCACAGAAAACCCATCAGTGCGGCTACAAACAAAAGTTCAAGCAAAGCGGGCAGACGGCAGCCGGTACATGCTGGCGCCATCTTGTTCGCCAGCAAAGAAAAAACATTAATATGTACTTTATTGTTTTAGGTTCATTTTTCTTCTTTAGCCCACCAACAGCACTCGTCCAGGCTCTTTCTTGTTTATATTCCACCCCCACCCCCAGGGTTAGGGTTCATCATTCCATCTTTCTGACAAGCACACCATCATGGCGCAGTGCATGCAAAGACGGGACTGGTGGGGACATTAAGCATGTGGGGTGTGATGGAAACAAAGGAAAATGAAAAAAGAAAAAAAAAAGGAAAAGATTGAAAAAGTTGTCAGTATTTTTCTCAAAACTTAAAATTTCGATGAGGATCAGGAGAACAGGTGGTCGTGAACTCAGAACACGTTTGAAAAATTAGAACAAAGGAGGAAGTGGAAAGGTCAAAGCAGAAGCAAAACTTTATCAGATAAACACAGTGTAAGCCTTTATAGATCAATAAATCGATGGTCATTTGCTCAAAATAAAAAAGACATTAAAGAATAAAAAATGCAGCTTGTTTTCATATCCACCCTAAACACTGATTGGCATTGTTAAAAAGGTTTGGTGCATTGCATTGTGGGATGTGGAGTCCTGTAGACAGATGCATAGAAGTGTTTTTATTTAATTCTTACTGTTTCCCTGTGTTTGCCTCCAAAATCTTTGATAAATTGACTTCTCAACACATTTCTGGCATTTTCCCTGTAAGTTGTTGCAAAACAATGGAGAATGTTTATTTTTGTGCTGAATCCAGCTGAAAACACTCGTCCAGTGGAGTAAGGTGATATTGCTGGGAATACTGAGAAAAACTACAACAACAAAAAGAAGACAGTCATCAACATCTCCCGCCAAATAAAAAACAAAACAAGGGCAATAACTCTGGAAAAAATAATTGCGCACTTCTCATTTTCGAACTCCATCAAGGTAGTGATACCCTGAAGCCACACACCGAATTTGGTTATCCTCTCTTAAACAGTTTCTGAGAAAAGCTATCCCCTTTAACTCAGATGCATGGAGCTCAAACCTATGACCTCCTTTCACACTTTGTGGTGGGGGATAAAAATGGAGTCAATTCAATCACTGTCCTTGTTTTTTGGAGAAGAAAAAGAATAAATCACAGTAAGAACAAAGTAAAAATACATCTATGCATCCATCTACTGGACTCCATATCCCACAATGCAATGCACCAAACTTTTCCAACAATGTTAATAAGTGTTCCATCCATCCATCCATCCATCCATCTTCTTCCGCTTTATCCGGGGCCGGGTCGCGGAGGCAGCAGTCTCAGCAGAGATGCCCAGACCTCCCGATCAACGCACACCTCCTCCAGCCATTCTGGGGGGGCCGCAAGGTGACAGCTCAGAGACATAGTCCCTCCAGCGTGTCCTGGGCCTTCCACGAGGCCTTTTCCCAATAGGACATGTCTGAAACACCTCCCAAGGGAGGCGACCAGGAGGCATCCGAAACAGATGCCCGAGCCACCTCAGCTGGCTCCTTTCGATGTGAAGGAGCAGCGACTCTACTCCGAGCTCCCCCCGAGTGACTGAGCGTCTCACCCTATCTCGAAGGGTGCGCCCAGCCACCCTGCGAAGGAAACTCATTTCGGCCGCCTGTATCCGCGATTATGTCCTTTTGGTCATTACCCAAATCTCATGACCATAGGTGAGGGTAGGAACGTAAATCGATCGGTAAATTGAGAGCTTTGCCCCCCGACTCAGCTCCCTCTTCACCACAACAGTCCGATACTGCGACCGCATCACTGCTGACGCCGCATCGATCCATCTATCGATCTCACGCTCCATCCGTCCTTCACTCATGAACAACACCCGAGATACTTGAACTCCTCCACTTGAGGCAAGGAATCTCCACCGACCCAGAGAGGGGAAGCCACCTTTTTCCGGACTGGTTGGGCGAACTCCCACAAACCCTCGAGCACCCAATGAAGGGTATAGAGCTGGTCCAGTGTGCTGCAACCAGGACGAAAACCGCATTGTTCCTCCTGAGTCCGAAGTTTGACTATCGGCCGGATCCTCCTCTCCAGCAACCTGGAGTAGACCTTACCGGGGAGGCTGAGGAGTGTGATCCCTCTGTAGTTGGAGCACACCCTCCGATCCCCCTTCATAAAGAGAGGGACCACTGTACCCAACTGCCACGCGATGTTGCAGAGACGTGTCACCAAGACAGTCCTACAACATCCAGAGACTTAAGGTAGAGTGTCCTGGTGCCACGTGCACTTATGGACACACTTGTGCTTGAACATGGTGTTCGTTATGGACAAACTGTAACAGGCACAGAAGTCCAATAACAGAACACCACTCGGGTTGAGATCGGGGAGGCCGTTCTTCCCAATCACCCCTGTCCAGGTCTCACTGTCACCACCCACGTGGGCATTGAAGTCCCCCAGTAGAACAATGGAAAATGGGTTAGGGTTATTTTACCGAGGGGTTCACCAATTAATTCATTAAAAATTGATTGTGATTACAATGTGATTTTCTGAATTTTTTTCTCATGTTGTCTCTCATAGTTGAGGTTCACCTATGATGAAAATTACAGGCCTCACTCATCTTTTTAAGTGGGAGAACTTGCACAATTGGTGGCTGACTAAATACTATTTTGCCCTACTGTACATCCTGGTATTTCTCACATAATCTATTCATACTATCTAATGTGAATGCACTACATACTCATTATTCAAACCGAGTATGAGTAGTACGCTAGTATGACATTTATAATACAGCCTTTGTTTATTAGATTAAACATTTCATCTCAAATAAAACAAGATTAATAATACAAATATAATACAGATATTTACAACAATCAAAGCTGTGAGGTTAAAGTAATGAATTATACAGTTTGAACTCCAAAGGCAGGAATGATTTCCTGTGGAGCACCGTGGTTGGATCAGCCTGGTGTTAAAGGTTCTAAAGGTGCTGAAGGTGCTTCTGTGACTGACCAGCACATCATGGAGTGGGTGGGACTCATTGACCAGGATGGTCTTCACCTTAGACAGGCTCCTCCTCTCTGTCACCACTGTCAGAGAGTCCAGTTTAATCCTCACAACGTCACTGGCCTTGTGGATGAGTCTGTTGAGTCTGTTGGTGACTGTGACCCTCAGTCTGCTCCCCCAGCAAACAACAGCGTAGAGGACCACCCTCATCCTAACCCAGATGTTGAAGGACCTCAGCCGTCTCACAAAATAGAGGCGGCTTTGGTCCTTCCTGTAGAGGGAGTCAGTGTTCCTCCCCCAGACCAGTTTATTGTCAATCACCACTCCAAGGTATTTGTTCTCCTCCACAATGTCCACACTGACCACCTGGATGGAGACAGGACTGACCTCAGGTCCACAACCAGAAAAATAGATACACTTTTTTTTAAAAATGTAATTTGACAGTTGGATAAACATGCCACTTGTTTTTTTATATTTGTACTTGAATTACACTTAGTTACTATTTACTTGTTCTCGCAAAGTAAAAAAAAAAAGAAATAAATTGTATTTTTTACCATTTTGTACTTGTAAAGGTGAAATCACTTATTGATTTTGCGATATATTGCATATTGTTAGTATCGGGATATGGTATTTTGGAGGAGTTTAGAAAATTACAGCTTCAGTGTTTACGTTAGTGATGTAGCGATCAACATTTGTTGGTGAAAGAAAAACCTGAAACTTGAGTTAAAAACCAGGGTTGAACAAATAAAATACTTGATCTCATAGTTGAGAAAAGAAAAGAAAAGAAACAAGAGGATTACCACACAAAAAACTTTTACTATCTAGAAGTCAAATATGCTGAAACTATCATCGTCATTCCACACACACACACACACACACGCACACACACACACACACACACACACACACACACACACACACACACAGCAAGTTTACAATCAAGCACCATATCATTAGGGCCTTAGCCACTCTGCCTGTTGCCTTTAGTACATTCTGTTCCCTCCATGAAATAATAAGAAAAAAAAAAAACCTTCTCTGTTGCACTTGACGTTCGTCTGGAACTTGTGGGTTTGAAGTTCTTCTGCCTCATAAACGGTAGTTAATAAAGAGCTCCGGTCCAATCAAAACGCTCCGTTCAACATCTTGATGTTGCCGAGTTATGAGAAAGTGTGACACAAAGTGTGTATTTATGTGTACGTGGAGAGAAAAGTAGAGTGGATGGATGCTGGCGCGACTGGAGAAGCCACACGGTGGTGGAGGCCCAATGCTTGGCCTGCATTTTTCCAAGAAAGAGAAAACCAGCATCCCATAATGTTTGGTTTGCCATTTCCTGTGCTGTCATGTTGTTTTTTTTTTTTTCTTTCTGCTCCTTTTGGGTTTTGCATTGCGTCTGGAAAAACCAAAAAGAGAGGCAGTGTTGAGGAACTAACCCTAACCCCGAATCACCAATATCTTCAGTGCTACACATTCGTCATGGTGTTGATCGCACAGGGAGGGTGCAGATACAAAAACAAAACAGCAAGCAGTTATGAAAGGGGGCCAAGCCTTCCCACGCGACTCTGCCCCCAGGTTTCGCAGAGCTTGTGGAAGTACGTCACGAAGGATGAAGGGCTTGTGGCGAGCGTCAGGACACAGGCCAACGTGCCATTTGCTGTGAACAGGTGTATATGAAGTTTTGGAAGATTAGAGGCCAAAATGTGTTTGCACCCATTATAGCGCCACCTAGTGGTGCACATTTTGGTATGGGTGATCTGTGTGCTCTTATATATGTACCCTGTAAATTTCACAGCCCTCAATATAATAATTCAGCTGAAATAAAGGTTTGTCTAATTATATGTTATGTTGTAATAAGCCACACCCACTTTTTTTTTTTTTTTTTTAGATACTTCTAGATACGGTCCCAGGAGCAATTATACCCACCAAATTTGATAAAAATCGGTCATGCCATTTAAGAGATATAAATTTAGCATATTTGCAGCACCCCCTAGTAGCGTAAATTATTAAAATTTTGCTCATACCCTTACAGTCACATGCTAACCAAGGATCTCAGATATGGTGTTGTTAGCATTTATTTTGAACAGTTATGTATTTTTATAGCTAGCTAGAAAACTTTATTCGTGCATATTTTGAGCCAACAAAATTCTTTGATCCACTTTAGATCAGGTCCAAATGAAGACTCTATGTGCCAAGTTTCACGCTGATTAGACAAAACCCCAAAGAGGAATTTGAAAAAGTAGGTTTTTGATATGTCGTGACAAAGAGCAATGTGCTGTGGGAGTAGGCGTGGCCTATGTCAGAAGATGCGACTCTATAAAGGGAACTATGGGATATGAAGTTTTTGAAGATGTGAATTAAATTGTGAAAGTTAAAGGCCAAAATGTGTTTGCAATTATAGCGCCACCTAGTGGTGCAATTTTTGGTATAGGTGGTCTGTGTGGTCTTCTATATCTACCCTGTAAATTTCACTGCCCTCAACATAATAATTCAGCAGAAATAAATGTTAAAATAAAATCGGTTTTGCCATTTAAGAGATAAAAATATCCCATATTTGCAGCGCCCCCTTGTGGCCAACATTATTCAAATTTGGCGTATACCCCCACAGTCACATGAAAACCAAGTAACTCAGATTTGGTGTTGTTAGCTTTTTTTTACTGAGATATGTACCAGTTTGTGTTTTTATAGCTAGCTAGAAAATTTTACTTGTTAATATTTTGCGCATATTTTTTCGGAAAACAAAATTATTCGCTGAACTTTAGATCAGGTCCAACTGAAGACTCTACGCGCCAAGTTTCACGCTGATTGGACAAAACCCCAAGGAGTTCGAAAAAGTAGGTTTTCCAGTTTTTGCGATTTTGCTCCGAGAAAAGTTTAGGTGGAAATGGGCGTGGCCTAGCCCAGGTGATTCAGTGCTATTCAAGGAATCTGTGGATATGAAGGTTTTAAATTTGCAACAAACGGTGTGGGAGTTATTGGCCAAAACGCATTGACCTTTGTTATAGCGCCACCTGCTGGCAGACATATGTGAATTTTTGCGTCCAAGGTACGCGGGGTGGTCTGGACCCAACCCCCAAAGAGCATCGCCCTACTTTGTATGGTTTAGCCTGCAGCACCACCTATTGTAATCCTTACGATTAAAATAGGGTTCCTAGCACCGCTGGTCCTAGGAACCGCGTAAGCGTACATACGTGGTTCCCTGGTTCCGCGGGCTTGGCCCCCTAACAATGACCAATCTGAGAAGTAACACAGCAAAGAACAAAGTTTCTGTGTATTTCTGTTGTCATTTTGTAAATTTTTCTCATATTATGTGTTTGTGGCTTTTTTTGTGTTTTTGGAGTCACTTTGTATATTTGTGTTGTCATTAGGGCCCGAGCACCAATAGGATCCTATTGTAATGCACCTCATTTTTACTATTATTTCTACAAAAAAGTTAGAGCATTTTTGAGGGCCTAAACACATTTAAAAACGCAAATTAGGACTGATGAAAAATGTGATATTTTGGGGGAAATTGCACATGTGAATGACTAAATGACTCAATAGCGCCCCCTTGAAAATTGTATTTGCTCCCAGCTGGGACTGATGACATCACTATAGAGGTAGGACTCTGAAGTTGTAAAGCATTTATTTATTAAATAATTTATTAACGGTATCATTGCAGTCCAAATAAACCTGCACCTTGAACCAAGCAGCAGCCATGTTGAAAGTCTCTGGTCAGTTTAAGGCTGATCCGCAGAGATATTTGACACACACACACACACACACACACACACACACACACACACACACACACACACACACACACACACACACACACACACACACACACACACACACACACACACACACACACACACACACACACACACAGCAATAATGTTGAATCTTATATATATATATTTATATATATATATATATATACAGTATTCCTCTTAGCAGCCTGTTCACTTGGATGAGCTAATAGATGCTATATAATTATAGCAGCTTTCATTTGTATGCCAAAAAAATTAGTTATGGTTTAAGTCAACCGTCATTCATAGTCATTGCGCCATCTATTGGTAAAAGGAAATCATAGACATTATTTTTGCACAGAACATTGTAGGAAAGTTTGTGATATAATCCTTGAAAATGGTCAGCTACGTGTCAACACTTTAACATTTCTGCCTACGTGTGCCACGTCCCGACATGCGTGTGGTTGCGAGGGTCCGTTCAACGCTGCTTGCAGCATCAATTTTGTATATTTTTCTATAATTTTGTGTATTTTTCCAGCATCTTTCTGTGTGTGTATTTTTCTATCATAGTGTGTTTTTGGACTCATTTTGTATTTTTATTATAATTTTAATGTAATTTTCTTGTAATTAGAATCAGAATCAGAAATGTTTTAATGGCCATGTACAGTTTTAAGGACAGTACAAGGAATTTGTCTTGGTAGTTGGTGCACAAAACAACAACAAAATAAAAAATAAAAAAACAAAGAACAACCCAGCAACAATAATAATAATAATAATGATAAATATAAAGGATGAGAGATAAATAATGGATAGATAGAGAATAAAGGATAAATAGGATAAATATAAATATATATATATATATATATATATATATATATATATATATATACACAGTGCAGCAGATAATGTCATCATGGAGGTGGTGATCAGGTGGGGGGGGGTTCAGTGGGTGACTTGGGGTGTGTTCATGTGGATGGTGGCAGATGGTGGCAGAAACTGTTTTTGTGTCTGGAGGTTCTGGTCCTGATGGACCTAAACCTCCTTCCAGAAGGGAGAGATTGAAACAGTTTATGACTGGGGTGGGAGGGGTCAGCCACAATCTTTCCTGCACGCCTCAAAATCCTGGAGGCGTACAGGTCCTGGAGGGAGGGCAGATTGCAGCCGATGACCTTCTCTGCAGAGTGGATGATACGCTGCAGTCTGGCCTTGTCCTTGGCCGTAGCTGCAGCGTACCAGATGGTGATGGAGGAGCAGAGGATGGACTGGATGATGGAGCTGTAGAAGTTCACCATCATCTTTGTTGGCAGACTGAACTTCTTCAGCTGCTACAGGAAGTACATCCTCTGCTGAGCTTTTTTGATGATGGAGCTGATGTTCAGCTCCCACTTGAGGTCCTGAGTGATGATGGTCCCCAGGAAGCAGAAGTTCTCCACAGAGCTCACTGTAGAGTCTCCCAGGGTGAGGGGGGTGAGGGGGGCTGGGTTCTTCCTGAAGTCTGCTATCATCTCCACTGTCTTTAAAGCGTTGAGCTCCAGGTTGTTCTGGCTGCACCAGGACACCAGCCGGTCTGTCTCCACCTGTAGTCAGACTCGTCTCCATCAGCGATGAGACGATGATGGTCGTGTCATCTGCAAACTTCAGGAGTTTGACCGACTGGTGAGAGGAGGTGCAGCTGTTGGTGTACAGGGAGAAGATCAGAGGAGAAAGAACACAGCCCTGAGGAGATCCAGTGCTGATGGTCCTGGAGCAGAGATGGTTTTTCCCAGCTTCACGTGCTGCTTCCTGTCAGACAGGAAGTCTGTGATCCACCTGCAGGTGGAGTCTGGCACGTTCAGCTGGGAAAGCTTGTCCTGAAGGAGAGCTGGGATTATAGTGTTGAAAGCAGAGCTGAAGTCCACAAACAGGATCCTGGCGTAGGAGCCTGGGGAGTCCAGGTGCTGGAGGATGAAGTGGAGAGCCAGGTTTACAGCATCGTCTACAGACCTGTTGGATCTATAGGCAAACTGCAGGGGGTCCAGGTGGGGGTCGGTGATGTCCTTGATGTGGGAGAGCATGAGGCGTTCAAAGGACTTCATGACCACAGATGTCAGAGCGATGGGTCTGTAGTCATTAAGTCCTGTGATCCTCAGCTTTTTAGGGACAGGAACGATGGTGGAGGCCTTAAAACAGGCTGGTACGGTGCATGTCTCCAGTGAGGTGTTAAATATGTCTGTGAACACTGGAGACAGCTGATCAGCACAGTGCTTTAAGGTAGAAGGAGAGACAGAGTCCGGTCCACAAGCCTTATGGGGGTTTTGTCTCCTGAAAAGTCTATTTACATCTCTCTCTTTGATGGAGAAAGGTGTCTCTGTGGGAGGGGGGGAGGAGGGGGGGAAGATAGGGGAGAGAACCTCTGTCAGCAGCTGTATTGTATGTATTTGAAATATTTTTGTGTCCTTTTATTGCTGTTTCACATATCTTTCTCTCATTTTGTACTTTTGTCATTTTCCTGTATTTTTTGTTGTTTTGTGTGTTTTTGTTGTCATTTTCTGTTTTTATAGTAATTTTGTGTAATTGTGTTGTTGTGTGTATTAAAATGTAAATCGGATGTCATTTTGTGTATTTTTGTTGTGATTATATACGTATATTAGGCACTTTAGGTTTTAAATCCTATTGTCCTGTAAAATGACCTTCACCTTCCTCAATGTTGTAGCCAAACCTTAAAATATGCACTTTGTTCAAATTGTGTGGACATGATGAGAATAAAAGAGAGAAAAAGACAAAGAAAGTCAGAGAAAGGTGGAGAAGAAAGTTAGACATGTGTGGAGTGAGAGGAATGAAAGCTCAGTGAGTTATTGTGCTGACCTGTCAGATAACTGGAAACAACATGATGTTCCCTACGGAGCAGAACTTTTCTGCCTTTTATGTTTATGACCTGATTGAAGACGTGGCTTGGAAGAGGTCAAAGCTTTTGCTCTTAATCTGAGAAGCTACAAAGGGAAAGTGGTGCAGGTTCTTCAGTAAGTAAGTAGTTTATTTATAAAGCGCTTTTTACAGAGTTGTGGTAAAAGTATAACACAATAGAATAATAAAACATGAGTGCATAAATATCATAAGAACAGCAACATTAAAGGATAAATAAAATCTTAAATGGGTTGGTTTGACCGCAGTGCTGCGGGTGAGCAGACGGTGCTGCGGGTGAGCAGACGGTGCAGCGGGTGAGCAGACGGTGCAGCGGGTGAGCAGACGGTGCTGCTTATGCAACTTGGCTGCAGGTAATGCAACGGTGAATGCACTGAATACAAACACCAATGAGCTCCTTTGGAGTGCGAGCGTTCCGTGAACAGAGTCAGACATAACGAGTCGATCACTGAGTTCACGCTCACATTGAGAGCAGAAGTAAAAAGAAAGAACGTGCTGAGCTCAGCAATAGAGCGTACACACTCATCAGAATCATCATGGAGGGACCAGAACTGATGGACTATGATACCAGGACAGATGTTCAGCTGTGCTTCCATCAGGGCAGGGGTCTGCAACCTGTGGTTCTGGGGCCTAATGTGGGTCTTTCACTCTTATACAATGGCTCCCTATAGCTTTAAAAAAAAACTATTGAAATAAATAGTTATTTTTTACAGAGGCTATTAATGATTAATGACAAGGTCATTTCTGCTACAAAACGATCACCGCAAACAGTTCCAGATTTCATGAATCGCATTGCGTCCCCTGCTTTCATTTATTTGCATTTCCTCCTCCCATATTTTTGCTCCCTCTGGGAGATCTGCCTACAATACATATTCATCAGAGGGAAATGTGCTAAATGAACCTGATTCCCTGCCCTTTGTTCTCCTTTTTAGTGTGTGGAGTGACGTTTGCACACGTTTTAATACCCCTAAACTTTTTGTGAATCTGCCCCAAAGTGTATTTTTGTTGTTGTTTTTTTAAAATAATTTTCTCTCATTTTGCGTTTGTTTGTTGTTGTTTTGTGTTTTTTGGGTAGATTTTGTGCATTTTCCTTGTTTTGGGTATTTTTTTTAAATAATCATTTTGTATATTTCCCCCCTCATTTTGTGTGTAATCATTGTCGTTTTGTGTTTTTTTGAGTCATTAAGTGAATTTTTGTAGTAATTTTTTTTTACATTTTTCAAATAATTCTGAGCCATTTTGTGGTTCATTTTGTTGTTTTTGTTTATATATTATATTTTGTGTATTTATGACATTTAGTGTGTTTTTGAAGTCACTTTTTGACCACATGTGCCACCAGTTGTCCATGTCTGCATTAGTTGCTCTATTAAAAACAGAAATCTTTTCAACTCTAGCCAGTCAGAAGTTTGCTTTCATTCAAGCTGATAATATGGATCAATATAAATCAATCCAGGAAGGAGGAAAATTCTGCTGATATTTGCCACACGTGCTGTTCAATCATGTTTATTCTGTTTACTGTAAAACACGTTTGGGCGTTCCCTTTGACAGTGAGCAGACAAACAGTTTAACTTAATAAAATGGATTTTTGAAGATTTGACTTCAAAATGTTACAGTTACCAGTTTATAATCATCAATAAATCAGTGTTTTCTAAGCTATTACAGCTTTCATGTAGATATCGTTTCATAGTTCATTTTGTGATTGATGCTCTGAATTAAAACTGTTGCTGTTCTCACTTTGAACTCGAGTTGTTGCTGAATCCAGTTTGACGTGTTTAGAACAGATACTCACTCCATTGCATAACAAGAAAAGAAACTGTCAATGTCAGTTTATTTATGTTAATCATTAACAAACATCAAGTATTTCTAGAGGCAAATCTCCAGAAGGAAAACTACACACAATAAACTTAGTGAAATATTAGTTTAATTTAGAAAAATTCTCTCCAATTCCAGTTTTTGTCGAACATTGTGTTGCTACATTTTTTTAATATATATATATTGTTTGACTGCTTTGTGAGGTTTAAGAAATTAAAAATTAAAAATCATTGACAAGCTACAACAATTACCAGGAATAATAAAGAAAGTGTGACAATTATCAATTGTTCTTATAAACTACATTAATTTTTCCCTAAAAGACAATAAAAGGTTAATTTAAAGTTACCATTAAGTTTAAAAGTGGCATGAAACAAACAAAACACACCATTGTTAACAGAAACTTTCACTCGTCTGAAACGAGAAAAATTTACTCCTGCACACGCACGCACGCGCACGCACGCACACACGAACGCACGCACACACGCAGAGACAGTCGGGCAAAGTCCCGATGAGTCAACGCACAGAGGAATGTGCATGTGTCACTGTTTTACAGCAAATTAGGCACCATATAAAGATCACAACATGATGACACTTGTCAAGTCAACACATTGAACTCTGTGTGTGTGTGTGTGTGTGTGTGTGTGTGTGTGTGTGTGTGTGTGTGTGTGTGTGTGTGTGTGTGTGTGTGTGTGTGTGTGTGTGTGTGTGTGTGTGTGTGTGTGTGTGTGTGTGTGTGTGTGTGTGTTAGTCAGGCAGAGAAAGAATGAGAACGAGACAAAGGCAAAACAAGAGGATGACAGAAAAAACACTGACTTTTCTGTTTTCCTGGACTGTAAAGGAAGATTATTTTTGTTTGTTCAGTTATTCATCAAGAACTAAACAATAAACTCGTGTTCATCATTTGTTCACCCATCAATTAAAAACTGATACGTCTAGCTTAAATATGGGCAACTGGTAGCCCCAACGTAAACACACAAAATTACTTTTAAAATTACCACAGCAAATGTATAAAAACAAATGATTCAAAATGATAACAAAAATGACTCCAAAAGCACACAAAACGACAAATGACTAAAAACAAGCACAAAACAACTACATAAATTGAGAGAAAAATTACCGAAATGACCGAAAACACACAAAAGAACAAAAATATACAAATGAACAACAAAAATATGCAGAATGACAACAAATGTGCTGAGAAATTACTGAAAATGACAAAAAAAATGGCTTCACAAGCACACAAAATGACTCAAAACAAGCAAAAAATTAGAGAACAATTTGCAAAATGACCCCAAGGTCCATTAAAGATCAGAAAAATACACAAAACAAAAACCACAAAATGACTCAAAACAAGGAAAAAGCAACTAAAACCCTTTGTTGTTTCCTGTATTAATGCTCAGATTGGTCTTTATTCTAATGCTGACATGAATGTTGTTAATGTGACCCTCGGATCAATCATATTTTTTGGCCCCTGCTGTGATAAAATTTGTCCATGGTTGGTATGTGTCATTTTAATGTTATTTACGTGACAGAAAAATAACAACCCTAACCCTGCAGCCCTGGCGTTAGACCAGGAGGGGGCAACTCCAGTCCTCGAGGGTCGGATTCCTGAGACTTTTAGATGTGTCTGTCCAACACACCTGGTTGAAACCAATGTATTGTCATCAAGCTCTGCAGAAGCAGATAATGAGCCATTCATTTAATTCAGGTGTGTTGGAGCAGGGGCACATGGAGTTACCCACCCCTGCGTTAGACGCCGCTGCAGTCTTGGCGTTAAATGCTGCTGCAGTAGAACAGAGGCTCTGTGATGAGGATGAAATAAATGTGCAGTGTAAGCAGTGGTAGATGGAGAGAGCAGTGAGTGTGCAGAATGCAGAGCAGGTAGATATCAGCCAGAGTGGATTACTGCAGCAGGAGGAGATCATAAAGGGAGGGGAGATGATGCAGCTATGGTATATATAGAAAACAGATAATAGCGTATAATAACATATGTCCATCCTCTTCAGCAGGATGTAAACACATCCACAATATCAGGAAAACACACCTTGGCCACATATTGACCTTAAAAGGTGGTGAAAGCAGATAGTGGTTAGGGTTAACCCTTATAAACTGTATCTACTCAAATACAAGTCATACATAAAATACTAAAGTACAAGTAAAAAGTAGCTCAATTAAATAGTGCTCAAAGTAAAAGTTACTAGTTCATTTCACGCCGCACTAGGGATGAGCAATATATATATATATATATATATATATATATATAAACTCTTCCTCACCCACTGTGGGCGGTCTCTCTCTCTCTTTTTCTCCTCCAAGCTCAGGTCCTCTACCAGAGGCCTGGGATCTTGAGGGTTCTTCAGTATCTTTGCTGTTCCTAGAACTGCACTTTTCTGGACTGAGATGTCTGATGTATTTCCTGGGATCTGCTGGAGCCACTCCTCCAGTTTGGGGGTCACTGCCCCGAGTTCCCCAATGACCACGGGCACCACTGATGTCTTCACCCTCCAGGTTTTCTCCAGCTCTTCTCTGAGCCCCTGGTATTTCTCTAGTTTCTCGTGTTCCTTTTTCCTGATGTTGAAGTCACTCGGTGTTGCTATGACAACCACAACGGCTTTCCTCTGCTCTTTGTCCACCACCACAATGTCTGGTTGGTTCTCCATTACCATTCTGTCCGTCTGTATCTGGAAGTCCCACAGGATCTTGGCTCGGTCATTCTCTACCACCTTTGGAGGTGTTTCCCACTTTGACCTTGGTGTTTCCAGCCCATACTCTGCACAGATGTTCCTGTACACTATACCAGTCACTTGGTTATGGAGCTCCATGTAAGCTTTCCCTGCCAGCATCTTCCACCCTGCAGTTATGTGCTGGATTGTCTCATTGGCCTCTTTGCACAGTCTACACCTGGGGTCTTGTCTGGTGTGGTAGATCTGGGCCTCTATTGCTCTGGTGCTCAAGGCCTGCTCCTGTGCAGCCATGATGAGTGTCTCTGTGCTGTCCTTTAGTCCAGCTCTGTCTAGACATTGGTACCATTTCCTGATATCCACCACTTCAGTTATGTTTGGGTGGTACATCCCATGTAGGGGCTTGTCCTCCCATGATGGAAGCTCCAGCACCTCATCTTCTGTTCCCCATTGTCTGAGACATTCACTGAGCACGTCATCTGTTGGAGCCTTGTCCTTGATGTACTTATGGATCTTGATGTTTCATCCTGGATAGTGGCTCTCACACTCACTAGTCCTCGTCCTCCTTCCTTACGGCTAGCGTACAGTCTCAGGGTGCTGGATTTGGGGTGGAACCCTCAGTTGCCAATATATATAAATATATAATATAAATCAATATATATATATATATTGATTTATATCAATATATATATTTATATCAATATATATATATATATTTATATATTTATATACCTTATTTTACGAGTAGCTGATTTCACTGCTTCTTAGAAGAACATGGAAAGCAGTTAGATGGATTTATGAGTGCGTCCTAACCTAGATCTTCATCTAAACAAGCCACACTACAGAACTCACTCACACGTGCTGTCCCACTTTTGCACTGTATTTCTGGTCTGAATTTTTTTTAATTAAAAATACTGACATTTTTATTGTATATTGCCATTTTCAGATCAAATGTTTTAGTCCATATCGCCCAGCCCTAACCATCGTGTTTATTTTTGGTAATAAATGTTGCCACGGTTCCCTTGCATAAAGAAAAAATCTCATGTATAAACTTAAAAAGGAAGAGACCAAATCTTGTACAACTTAATTTTTTTTCCACAAAGGCATCTGTATAAAAATAGTTTGTCAAAATGTACAATTCTTTTAAAAAAATTAAATAACATCAATGAAGTCAATCCAAAATAAAACAATTGAGTGTGTGTTGCCCTGTGATGGACTGGCACTCTGTCCAGGGTGTACTAACGCCCACTGAGAGCTGGAGATAGGCACCAGCAGACAAAAGGAACAGTGGGTCTGAACATGGATGGATGAACTCTAAAACATTCACCGTTCATTACGTTTAATCTTACGTGATGAATTTGGTCATTTCTTTTTTATATAGTTTCACAATGTCTGTTGATCATTTAAAAAAATATATATAATAATTTACTCAGTAACGGTTGGGTGTAGAAATGTAACAAATAACTTCACTTCTTTTAAAACATGCTTAAGTTCCATTAAAGCAACTCAATTACAGTAACGTGAGTCCTTGTAATCTATTACTTTCACCTCTTGACAACAGTAGAAGACAGTGGAGGCTCTTCTGATGACCACTGTAGTGAATGTATAGCACCAGTGTTCACCCATACATTAGTGATTACACACTGTACCGTACACGTGTGTGTGTGTGTGTGTGTGTGTGTGTGTGTGTGTGTGTGCCACTGCTTTGTGACTTCAGGCTTAAAAAGGAAGGAAATGCGGCGCCGGCATTTGTGCCCAACAGGAAACAGACTCACAAAGAGATGAGGAAGGGTGGACGAGGCGGAGAAGGAGTGAGAGGAGGAGCTTGTGGGCAAGGACACGGAAAGAGGAGGGAAGGAGATTAAAATGTTGGCGCTGGAGCACAAGAATTATACAAAATTAAAGTCATGAGGAGCAGTCTTTATTGATCCATAGATCCAAGATAAGTTGTTTGAAATGATGAATTTAAAAGTTTGAATTTGCAACTCAAAAGTTAGTTTTTATCTCCACTGGTTTATTGACATTATTTTGTTTTGTTTTCATGGCTCATAAAGTTCCTACTCCATATCTGTGAGGGGCGTGAGTCAAACAGCTCTTATTAATAATAACAATACCATAACAGAGTTTTTACATTCATAGATTTCAACACTCATCCAATATTCTTAGGGGCTGGATTTTCCTTTTCAAGATTTCCCCAAAGTTTACCAATTTCTGTTTTCATTTCATTTTCATGGTCTTTCCCTGTTTAGATGACTTTACTGGCTATTAAACATGATAAATAGAGTCACTAAAGTCAACAACTGTTATTATTTTATTTAAAAGCTTATTATTATGGAAGCTGAAAGGGTTACATCACAGAAATGTCCATTAGCCACCTGTTGATTTCATCTTAAGTAAACTATCTCTTATTGACCTTATTGGAAAAGTTTAGTGCATTGCATTGTGGGATTAGGAGTCTTGTAGACTGATTTTTTGTGTTTCTTCTCCAGACAAGGAGGACAGTGATTGGTTTGACTCCATTCTCATTTGAGTTTGTTTTTGTATTACCCGTCATATCACCTCACTCTACCAAACATTCCATTTCGGCCTCATTCAGATCTTTTTGTGTAAACTTAAATACAAACTTTCTTCATTGTTTTCCCGCAACTTTCAGTGAAAACTCCAGAAATGTGTTGGGAAGTGACTTTGTCAGAGTTTTTGGAGGCAAACACAAGGAAACACAGTAAGAATGAAGTAAAAACACTTCTATGCATCCGTCTACAGGACTCCACATCCCACAATGCAATGCACCAAACTTTTCCAACAATGTCAACAAAGCGAGTGTTTACAGTGGAGATTATAACAAACTTTTAAGCTGCAATTTCAACCTGTTACATCTTTTTTTCCAGCAAATCATCATTGAGTTATTGTTGTACGAGGGTTACACTGTCTTACTGATTTAACACAATACAAACCTATTAAATCACTAGAACTCCAATGATGGAAAGAAAAAAGAATGTAAAGCGAAGGATGTGCTTAAGATCTAACGCATTCTGGTGGTAATGCAATGGTGACTGAATTAGCTCAGATGTTTAGACCGCTAACAAATGTAACAGAATGAACATAATCTAAGGTGCAGCCACAGCGACGGATCCTAGAGTGGTTAAAATGTTCTAGGATTCATTTTCTCTGATACTCCTCCATGTTTGGTCAGTGTGAACACAAACTAAGTCTAGAGCGGATCAAACAGGAGAATTCTAGAGCTATTGTTTCTGTCATTGTCGGAGCTTTTCTAATCAAAGTCAAAAGTGATTAGTAGCGCCGTCAACACAACAGCAGATCAAACGCAGACTCATATCTGTGATGATGTAGAGCACATGGTATTGTGGGTGGTCAGTAGACCTGGTGATGGTGCAAACAAGGCATGAAAACCACCAAAAGCACGGCAACTTGTTGCTGTTCTATTGTTGAATGTTGTTAAAGAACAAACAAAGAAGGAAGAAGTTTCTGAGCACCCATAGATGAGATTTCTGTTTCTCTGCCTAGAGAAGTCTCTACTCCAGTAACTGGTTAGCTCATGGAACTGGACCAGAGGCTGTGTGGAGTAGATCAGAAGTTGTTCTCTGAATGCAAACTGAGCCAAATCAAGATGATCAAATGATCAGCTGTCCTCCAACCATTCAAAATGAGTCTGGGTATGAAAGCAGCCGTACTCAATTTTCACATGATTCACTCTCTAAAATGTCAAAGTGTCATTTTTGTATGAAAAGCTAAACTTACTTTACTTTCGAAGCATAGTTTATCGTCCAAAGCACATCCAGCTCCTCTTCATAGACTCTTCACCCTGTGATAAAACAACACAGAGGTCATGAGGTTAGTGAAAGATTACAACCATAATAATATCCAAACACATGGTAGAGCCGCCATTCACCGTTGGTCAACAAGGCACTGACTTGGCAATGCCTGGAGCCAGGTTCACAATGTGCTCACTGTTCATAATCAAGCCCTGAGCTACAGTAACTGCTCCGATATGGGATCATATCCAGGGACAACAGCTTGATCAAAATGATCGACTCAAACTCGATACTTTCAGTGTCACAATGAGCCACAATCCTACAAAAAAGAATAGAAATACAAAAGTTTGGAGTAAATTGTTCACAAACCAAAAGGCACAAAAACTAAAGTGACCAGAAACTGTCTTTGTTAGTGTGTGTGTGTGTGTGTGTGTGTGTGTTGAGTTCAGAGCGATCCATTCTAACAGTTATCCATACCGTGACCAAAGGAAACTGAAAACAGCTGCTGCCCTCTTCCCATTCCTTAGTCCCACCACGCACACACACACACACACACACGCACACACACACACACACACACACACGCACACACACACACACACACGCACACACACACACGCACACACACACACACGCACGCACACACACACGCACGCACACACACACACACGCACACACACACGCACACACACAATGTTACTCAGCACAATCAACTGCAGCTCAGTCCGTTGGCGCTTCCTTTACATTTTATTTTACTGTATTCATCCATGACACAATATCTACTGATAACTGACACATCGCCAGCGGTGGATTATTGAACAGCTTGTGGTTTATTTTTAAGCAGATGACGAGATGATTTGGAGAATTAAATTAATTTTTGGCCAAATTAAATTATGAATTTGTGGCAAAAATACACAATGAGAAAAGGGAAGGATTCAATAAAGGTGCTGAACTAAAATTATGTATTTAGTTTGAATAAATTGCAGATATTTGGATGTCTCTGTCCTCGCAGAAATATTATTTACACAGTCAAATTTTTCAGTCTTTCTATTGGTCCAATAAAACTCTTTTAACCCGTAAATCACATAGACTTGGACCCTCCACAGCCAGTGCTGCTACGTGCTAAGCTAACCAAAACTTGTCATTGTTGGTATGGAGTTCCATTACAGGTTTTGGAACAATATTTATCTCTCTTTAATTAAATTCAGGCCCCAACATGACATGGAAATACCTCACATGCATCTTTTGAAGCAATATCTATTTACGCGCAATTTTTCAAAAGATAATGGATGTCAGTGAAGCAACTTTTACTACAAATCTCGTTCAAAATTATGTTACGTATTCAAACGGCTGCACTGGATTTTGTGCAAGGGTTGAATGGAAATGGCATCACGCATTTTTACAGTATTTTTGCTATAAACTGGATGGATGAGTGTCTAGCAACTGTAGCAAACGGACAAGACAAATTTCTCGCAACACAATCTTGCGTGATGTTAGCGTAACCCTTCTAGCTTCCTTAAATCATCTGAAGAATATATACATAAAGATAATACTTGACTCTTTTTACCCTGTTTAAAATGTTTAGTATGATTTCAGGAAGTGTAAAAGCCAGTAAAGTCATCTAAACAGGGAAAAACCATGAAAACAAAACAAATGGGTAAAACTCAAACTAAATTAAAGAAATTGTGAGAAGAAAATCTGGAGCATCACTAATATCCATATTTTATATGTACAGTACAGTAGTATATTTAATGAAATGGCAAATGGTACACAATGAAAATGTACAAGTTGCAAAACTCCTGATCAACTTGTGTAGGTAAGAAAATCAACACCAAGTCTATGTTGGTAGTTGGTAAAAAAATAAAATAAAATTGGGTGTTAAAGTGAATAAACCAGAGAAACAAGAGTGAATCAATGAAGGGGGAACAGAGGGACTCATGTTCAAGGCCTGAAACACCAGGGCCTCGTTTGCATGGGAGCCCATTTCCTGTGTGTGTGTGTGTGTGTGTGTGTGTGTGTGTGTGTGTGTGTGTGTGTGTGTGTGTGTGTGTGTGTGTGTGTGTGTGTGTGTGTGTGTGTGTGTGTGTGTGTGTGTGTGTATTCAGAGCTGCAGTTCGGAGAGGTCTGGGTTGTTTTGTCTGGTAAGGGGGAAAGGAATGCCCAAATCAAACACGGTGCAAAGGAAACTTTGCAAAAGGGAAAGAGACAGAAAAGCAGAAAGAACGATACAGATACAGCGTAAGGAAGAAGACCCTAAAGACAGGATCCAGGGAACGCTAGACAAAAGGAAGCCAACAGAAGAAAACAAGAGGGAACGACAGTAAAGAGAAGAACAAGAGGCCGATTTTTCATTCTCTGCCATCGATGTAATGCCAACAGAATTCCTTCAGCGGCAATTTGCATTCCAGCAGAGCGGCAAGGTGGAATCTAATTTTTCCCTCAACCCTGACGAGCTGTCAGGAGAAAAGCATCTAGTCTCTAAAGTTCACAGTGAACCTGCAGAACCTGCCCTAATATCTAATGACACACAGCTTTACAAACAACAGCTGAGGCTTTAGTCGCCACTGCTCGCTACAAAGACGATTACCACAAACATCATTCACCAACCGACAAGCGTAATGTGTGTTGTAGGCTCTTTGACATGGCTCATAAAGTTCCTACTCCATATCTGTGAGGGGCGTGAGTCAAACAGCTCTTATTAATAATAACAATACCATAACAGAGTTTTTACATTCATAGATTTCAACACTCATCCAATATTCTTAGGGACTGAATTTTCCTTTTCAAGATTTCCCCAAAGTTTACCAATTTCTGTTTTCATTTCATTTTCATGGTCTTTCCCTGTTTAGATGACTTTACTGGCTATTAAACATGATAAATAGAGTCACTAAAGTCAACAACTGTTATTATTTTATTTAAAAGCTTATTATTATGGAAGCTGAAAGGGTTACATCACAGAAATGTCCATTAGCCACCTGTTGATTTCATCTTAAGTAAACTATCTCTTATTGACCTTATTGGAAAAGTTTAGTGCATTGCATTGTGGGATTAGGAGTCTTGTAGACTGATTTTTTGTGTTTCTTCTCCAGACAAGGAGGACAGTGATTCCCTGTTTAGATGACTTTACTGGCTATTAAACTTAACAAAATTGTACCAAAATTGATAAATAGTGTTATTGAAGTCAACAACAATATTACATTTATCAGAAGCAGGGATGGTTTACGCTGAAACAATGCTGTTTGCTACACTGCTAGACACTCAGCCACCTTTTTATGGGAAAAATACCAAAGAAATGCGTGAGATGGTCTCAAAACATGTAAGTGATGGTATAGTCCATGTCATATAGCTATTTCCATTTCATTTTGCCAGAAATCCCGCATAGCAATGATTATGTAGCGCAAGATTTTCAACAAGATTATGAGCAAAATCTGACATAACTATGCTTTAGCTCCATTTGCAAGACATTCAGTCACCTGTTTATAAATAGCGTGTAATTGCATGAAATGGTCCCAAAACATACATGTGAAGTATTTTGGTGTCATGTTGAAGCCTGATTTTGAATAAATGAATAATTAAAAAAAAACTGTTCCCATTGATTTTTCTGTTTAAGAACGTGATTGTAAAAAAATCTGAGTGACCTTATGATGAAATACAAGGGCTGTTTCCAATCAATCTGTACTGCGAGAATCAATAACGATTATTACCTCCGTCCATCATCACATTCATTTTTGCTTGACAATTTTGGTAAATGACACAACACCTGGAGTGAATACGTATGGGGAAAAAATCCAGTTTGGTTTCCCAAATTGGGATTTGAACCCAAAAGAAAAACATACAAAACAAGTGAAGTAAACAGGAAGAGCTTTAAAAATGATGTCAGTGGTGGTGTGTAGCTCAGTGGGTTGAGCTCCTGCCCCATGTACGGAGGCTATAGTTCCTCACCTGCAGCGGGTCCAGGTTCGATTCCCGGCCTGGGACCCTTTCCTGCATGTCATTCCCTGCTCTCTCTGACCCCCTTCCTGTCAAGCAACTGTCATATAAAGGCCACTAGAGCCAAAAAAAATAAATAAAATAAAATAAAAAATAAAAAATAAAAAAATGATGTCAGAGTATAAAGCAAAGGTCCAGCTCTCCTGTCATATTCATTTTACAATCTAAAATACTGTTAATAATGGGACTAAAGTATCTAATCTAAAAGAACATGTCATTTCCTCTTCAACAAAAATACCAAATCCTGCAGAAGCACCAGTGAGTTGTTTAAGTCCTTGGAACGACTCAATGAGATCCTTTAGAAGTCTTTGGCTTCTTCTTCCCAGTAAATTCATTCAGTTTACGCACACTTCTGTGCGTTGTGTGTGCAAGCTGGGCCTTGCCCTGACAGGAAAGACTCATTCCCTGGACTGGCAGCACAGCATTGATAGGCTTCTATTGTTTCCTTTTAAGGTCAATGGCGTCTGAAATGCTTGGCATGGCTGGGAGCGCAGACGCTGGTTGGCAGGACAGATAAAAACCCAAATTTAACCACATTCTTCAGCGCGGCACACCTACAAAGGGTAAGACAGACGAGAACTAACGTTTTTAAGAGGAGGATGGGAAAGATTTTTAAAAAAGCATGATTTTAGGAAGATTATATAAAAACAAGAAGGCAGTGAGTTTTCCTTCATTGAATAGAGATGAATGAAATAATATATTCCTAATATTTTCAGTGGATTTGAAGAGTTCTAGGATTCCTGTGTCTCTCATTCACACATTTTCAACCACAGATTCATAGATGTTGATGAGTAAACAGTGTAATCACAGAGGGAATACTGTCCGTCTGTAATCCAAATGTTAGCTCAACTGGCTGTAAAGTGATGCTCACAGAGGAGAGGGGAGGGGCAGATGAAAGGACCACCGGAGGGGAGGCGAACGGGCTGGGATGCCACGAGTGTGTATTTGTGTGTGTGAATGAGAAGATCATACGCAAGTCTGTGTATTTTCAAACACAAAGACTGTGTTGGAAATGTCATACTAACGTACTACTGATACTAACGTACTACTCATACTAACGTACTACTGATACTAACGTACTACTCATACTAACGTACTACTGATACTAACGTACTACTCATACTAACGTACTACTCATACTAACGTACTACTCATACTAACGTACTACTCATACTAACGTACTACTCATACTAACGTACTACTCATACTAACGTACTACTCATACTAACGTACTACTCATACAACGTACTACTGATACTAACGTACTACTCATACTAACGTACTACTGATACTAACGTACTACTCATACTAACGTACTACTCATACTAACGTACTACTGATACTAACGTACTACTGATACTAACGTACTACTGATACTAACGTACTACTCATACTAACGTACTACTCATACTAACGTACTACTCATACTAACGTACTACTCATACTAACGTACTACTGATACTAACGTACTACTCATACTAACGTACTACTCATACTAACGTACTACTCATACTAACGTACTACTCATACTAACGTACTACTCATACTAACGTACTACTGATACTAACGTACTACTGATACTAACGTACTACTCATACTAACGTACTACTCATACTAACGTACTACTCATACTAACGTACTACTGATACTAACGTACTACTGATACTAACGTACTACTCATACTAACGTACTACTGATACTAACGTACTACTCATACTAACGTACTACTCATACTAACGTACTACTGATACTAACGTACTACTCATACTAACGTACTACTCATACTAACGTACTACTCATACTAACGTACTACTCATACTAACGTACTACTCATACTAACGTACTACTGATACTAACGTACTACTCATACTAACGTACTACTCATACTAACGTACTACTCATACTAACGTACTACTGATACTAACGTACTACTCATACTAACGTACTACTCATACTAACGTACTACTCATACTAACGTACTACTCATACTAACGTACTACTCATACTAACGTACTACTGATACTAACGTACTACTCATACTAACGTACTACTCATACTAACGTACTACTCATACTAACGTACTACTGATACTAACGTACTACTGATACCAAGTATGACGTCTAAATGAGTAATTAGTGCGTAACACAGAATGAAAAGATTGACAAATACCAGGATGTATACTATATTGGGGACATTTTAGAAGTATGCACAGTGTGCACATTAGTCATACTCAACCGTCCCATGATGCATTGTGAGTGCAATGTAAAATGGTCCTGGGACCAGCTACAAGATAAAAATCAAACATCCCATTTTC
This sequence comes from Gouania willdenowi, assembly GCF_900634775.1. NCBI lineage: Eukaryota > Metazoa > Chordata > Actinopteri > Blenniiformes > Gobiesocidae > Gouania > Gouania willdenowi. The sequence continues at coordinate 34,584,197 of NC_041065.1, forward strand.
AAAATAAAAGCATCTCTTACCATCTTACATTAGTTTTAAGTCTTTTAACTCTTTTATAAATAGGGCTCTTACTTTGAAGTTAACCTGTGTCACGGTCTGAGTTCACATCGTACTGAGATCCTCTTAAAATCTCAGTACGTGACTGCTACGTACTGAGATGTACCCGTACTGGGTTATACTGATTTAAAAAATAAAGGTACATTAGGTTAACTGTTTTTTACTGCAATGTATTTTATAGTCATGTTTTTAATGATTTATTGTCGTATGGAGTGTTCCTGAGCTCCTTCACCATGAAGAAGATTAACTTGTCTATCATTTCTTTGTGGCGTTAGAACCTCTCCTGCCTCGTATATTGAGCAGTTGTACATTTTTGTACAAGAAAAGGAGTCATTCAGCACTCGTCAAATAACATTAGCCTTGAACCTTAGCTTTGAAATTACATTTTTTATCTCAGCACGGTGGAAGTAGCATAAATTCATTTTCCGGTAGTGCGCATGCTCATAACCGATCTCAGACCGTGACACTAGGATTTCTGTCAGTGTTACTATGTACTATGTGTTACTACTATGTACTATGTGTTACTACTATGTACTATGTGTTACTACTACGTACTATGTGTTACTACTACGTACTATGTGTTACTACTATGTACTATGTGTTACTACTATGTACTATGTGTTACTACTACGTACTATGTGTTACTACTACGTACTATGTGTTACTACTATGTACTATGTGTTACTACTATGTACTATGTGTTACTACTATGTACTATGTGTTACTACTACGTACTATGTGTTACTACTATGTACTATGTGTTACTACTATGTACTATGTGTTACTACTACGTACTATGTGTTACTACTATGTACTATGTGTTACTACTATGTACTATGTGTTACTACTATGTACTATGTGTTACTACTACGTACTATGTGTTACTACTATGTACTATGTGTTACTACTATGTAGTGTCTCTGAAAACCTCCAAAATGTGTGAATAAAATGTGTTTCTGTGAGTTTTATGGATCAAATGAGCACATGTTGATATTCTACTTACCATGTTTTCAGAATAGGGCTGGGCAAAGAAAATTGATTTAATCGATTAATCAAATATGTAGATAAAAACGATTTTTATTTTGCAAATTAGAGTTTAGAAAGAAAAAAATTTATTTTTTAGCGTTTTTGAGTAGGCTATACTGTATGTGTGCCACAGGCATCTTATTCACACTATGCTGAGATACTAAGGGAAGAGTTTATATTTTTTTAATTGTAATGATATATGTTATAGAATATGAAGTTATCTGATTTCTTAATCAGAAAATTTAAGCTACTGTGAAGTTGCTGTTGCTGCTTGAAATTGTTGAATGACAGCCTCATATACTTTTTTATTTTGGGATTGTTTTATGCATTTTAACTCTTGAGGACAATCACAGCATTAAAGTTGCACTTTTGACAATATATCTGATGTCTGCACTCATTTTTAAGAAAAAAAAAAATTCAAATTGAAATTAAAATTTTTCTTTAAAAAATCAGATTTCTTTTTTAGGCAAAATCGCTCACCCCTAAATCAGACTTAACTAACCCTAACCCTGACTTTCAAAGTAAAGGTAGAGAATGTGAACAAAGTTTTTGTTGTAGGTTCCAAATGCATCGTGGGAACGGTATTTATATGACAGTATATACTGATACTACTGTTTGTAGCGTATAGTACATTAGTGTTATTTCCAACACAGCCAGTTATGTAGCTGTGTTTGAGGATGTTCCATCAAATGTAGTTCATTAGACCTGCTGTGGTAGACTGGGAACCTTTGCAGGTTCAAGTAAACAAAGACAGTAAACTCTAGAAAATCACAACCTTGAAAATAATTATTATTAATAATAATAATAATAATAATAATAATAATAATTAATATAAAGAAAAAACTCTGCATCTATTTGTAGGGTTTGGAGAAAAATGGCTGGAAAATGTGGAATTTACATTCTGAGACAGAAAGACAAATCTAAACCGTTTTTCTGTGATGCAGAAAAAATTCTCATGCATGTTGTGGGACAATATCACACATTTATACACTGAAAAATTGGTGACTGAATATCTTCCAAGTGTACTCAACGGACAAACATCAAACTGCAATCAAAATGTCGTTCAAAATCTTGCACTATGCAATCACATGGCTGTATTGGACATACAGTAGCTACAGTATATGACACAAACTAAACCATGGTTTGCATGTTTTGAGACTCCATCACACATTTCCATCATATTTCTCCCTTAAAACGGGTGACTGACTATCTAACAGTAACACACTCGCAGGATTTCAATTTAGCAAAACCCTCCGGTTTCCGTAAGTCATCTAAAGCATATAAATAGAAAATCTATAAAGGTAGTGGACACGATTAACCCAATTTAGCATGTTTTGTTGGCATAATTTTGGGAAGTTTTAGTAGCCAGTAAAGTCATCTAAACAGTGAAAGACCATGAAAAACAGAAATGAGTAAATGGAAAATTGTCCCTATTTGGTGACTTTTATCCCATAATTCCCTTCTTTTAATTTTAGCCTTTGCAAGAAAAGTGAAAAAGAGTCGAGATTAAAAGCCCAGCCATACATTCCTCTCTCTGAGTGAGAACATGTATATTTTCTGATCACAAGAAAAATAATCTGTCAGAGGAATTTTATTTTGAGAGACGCCCTGTAGTCTGGGGGACTCCCATCAGGTCGGACTGGATCATGTGAGAGCAAGAGTCTGAAAATCCCCCTGAAGTGAAAGTGAACAATCACACAGAATCATCAAACGGCTGCTTTGCTCACGTAGTTAACTTAACACGATGATCCAACATTGGACTGTTAGAGCCAAACGTGATCAAATAAACGCCCAATCGCCCATACAGGACGTGACACGGCCAGAAGATGTTGACTCAGGGATTATCTGTTCTAAGTCCATCTCTGGTTTCCTCTTAGCTGTATAGAAACTATAACATAAGCAGATTTTTGTGTAACAATAATAATAATGATAATAATGTTCTTTCACATTCAGTTATTTTCCTCCTTTGTCTCAAACACTTCACACGTGAGGAAACTGGATTTCAGTGGTGATAAAGCGCTATATAAAATCAAGTCCATTTACCATTTAGTCCATTACCATTTACTGCAGCCTCCGTGTGGGCTGCTGTAAGTGACACTGTGCTGTTACGCTGCTGCTGATAGATTGGTGTGTGCACATTGAGAGAGAGAAGCGCTGCACTAATATTACTGCGATGTTGCTGTTGGGGCAACATTAGCTTGTTAGCTCCTCTGAGGGAGGGACTTTGGAGGCAGGGCAAGAGAGCAGCAGAGAGGGAGGGGAGGGAGGAATCTGAAAGTTTTGGACTGCACCCCTAAGACACGAAAATGCCACACATGAATGTTTTGGGACAATATCACACGTGCAAGCTAGTTTTCACCAGAAAATGAGTGATTGAACGTCGAGAAAATGTGACAAACTGACACATTTTTCACATTCCTATGATAATCATCTTCAAAATCTTGCGCTAAGCGTTATGGTTTGAAATAGTAATCATGTCATTGTGTGATTGAAAATGAATATAGAGCTTCAATTGAAGTGTGTTTTTAATGTGTTGTGATTATCAAGTGGTGCTGATTGATTATGACAGCACTAAATCTGAAAAGACACAGGGTGATTAATCAGTCCATTTTCCTGACTATTCAATTACAAACAAATTTTCAATTATTAAAATATTATCAATTACATTTTTGAATATTGCTGATTATTGATCTTCCTTATAACAACAGAAAGCTGCAGAATGATTTGACAGCTTTTTATAGTGTATTTAAAATATCCAAATTACCAGGAATCTTCTTTGAAAAATGTAAGAATCGTTTTTTTTTTAAATTTAAGAGTATATTCATAATTGTCAATAATAAAATCAAAATTAATTGATTATCATTTTTCACAATCCCTAAAAGACACTGGTACAAAGACCGGTTTAGCTGATGGTGTATTAGTACAAATGGTGATGAGTTTACCTGGTGACACGTAGGCAGAAGCATTGCACCTACAAGCACACGCTACGCTTTTGTGCGAAACGTGAGGGTGATTCTCAAGTCAGCGGTACTCAAAGTTCCTTTCAATGTTTCCATAGAAACTAAATTTGTACCTTGGGGCCAGCAGCATACAAGAAAATAAATATGAACGGAAATATAGTGGTATAAAGTTTTTTCAAATAAAATCACACATTTCCATGGGATAATTCCTGTTAAACGGATGGCTGAGGGTCTAGCAGTGTGGTTGATGACTGTCGCTCTCGTGCCTTAATCTAGTGTGATTTCATCATCTGAAGCCTATAACATGTAAAATTAATAACAGTAATTGACTATATTAACCCTGTTCACCATGTTCAGTACAATTTCAGGAAGTTGAAAAGCCAGTAAAGTCGTCCAAACAGGGAAAGTTGACCAAACGGAAAAGAGTAAAGTGACGCGCAAATGGGTGAACCCTGAAAAGGAACTTGGGGAACTTTTGAAACAAGAAATTGGAGGCCCTAAAAGTGCATGAGTTGCAGTTTGTCCTGGTAGAGGACCCAGTCGTGCACCTGCGTCGGGACCGTTTGGTGACCTGTACCTCTGCTTGTCCGTCATGTCAGTCAGTCGACGTCTGACAGCAAACAAGAAGCTTGAACGTTAAAAACTCCAAGAAGAGATGGAGGTAATCTTTTTGCCACGGAATAATGGCTGTTGGAGACATATTGCACCTCTGAGCACATAAACACTTATTAATTGTAGGGATGGCGCCCAAGACACACAAACCCTGCTGCTGGTTGAAGGGCTTCAGTTTAACATTCTCCATTTATGGACGCGGCAGTGTAGGTGGCATTAAATGGTATTTTTATATATTTTCCCCTGACGCGTTGGTAGTTTTAATATCATCTCTGTCAGAGGCAGTGGTGAAGCCAAAACAAGAGCAGAGGGAAGAACTAGAGGGTCGTGCCCACCTTTCTTTCTTTCTTTCTTAAGGCGTACTGCAGTCTTGCTGTTCCACTACATCCACCTAGGAAGAGGAATACACGGTGAACCAGACTGGAATGGCTCCTGAAATATGCCAAATATGTTCCTGACCCCCGCCCCCCTCTTCCTTTCTTGAAGACGTAGGGCCCGTTTCCTAACTCACCCTCCTTCTGAAAGTCCCCCAAACCCACAGCATTCCTGCGTTTCGCATAGCACCAAACACACACATAATCACAGATGAGATGACCCACTCAGAAAATGTTCGGGGACATTAATAACACAAGTTTCCACCCAGCTGACCCAGACATGCCTTTTAGGGGTAAGCGGTTCAGATTTCTTTTTTCATTAACTTCCAAAAATACTCCAGGGCCAAGCGGGACAAGGGGGGGTGACAGAATGAAAGACAGAGAGAGAGAGCGCAGGACCCTCGTGAAATAAAAAACAAGAAGAAGTAAGATAATAATCGTGGTGAGAAAATATTCCTAATCTACAGAATGTTTAAATTGTTAAAAATTGTGCCTGAGGAATTTCAAAGTGGCGTCTGAACTTTAGCTCTCTGCTGTTAAAATTCCACCGACCCCTTCCTCGGCTTCCTCCCTCTACATCGTTCTGCCTCCTACATGCTTTTGAAGTCCATCTTCCTTGCACTTCGTTCCGACTTTTTCACCAGGATTAGCGAGGCAGCCATTTTTAGGAGCCGACACAGTGTAGGAACAAAACATGCGCTCGAGGGACTTTCTGGAAAACAACTTGTTGGAGACTGAAACCTAAATCCCATGCAGTAAGGAGGGAGAAAAAAAGGTAACCCCCCCATTTCATGTCAAACTGGGGGCATGTAAAATACAAGGACAGAAGCACACTGGCCAATGGGGTTTAAAACAGATATTTAGGGGGCCAAGCCCACGGGGCCAGGGAACCACGTATGCTTACATACCAAGGTCAACGCGTTTTGGCCTAAAACTCTCACACCGTTTGTTGCACATTCAAAAACTTCATATCCACAGATTTCTTGAATAGCACTAAATCACGTGGGCTAGGCCACGCCCATTTCCGCCTAAACTTTTGTCAGAGCAAAATCGCAAAAACTGGAAAAGCTACTTTTTTTGAAATACTCCTTGGGGTTTGGTCTAATTAGCGTGAAACTTGGTACGTAGAGTCTTCAGTTGGACCTGACCTAAAGTTCAGCGAATAATTTTTTTCGGGCAAAATATGGACAATATATGAAAGAATATATATTGTATAAATCAATGGTAAAACTGTAAAAGTCTAAAGGTCAAAGCCACATTTACAGAAACATTGAGATATAAACTAAGATATAAACTGAAGTCATTTAAGGTTACTTTCCCAACTGATGTTTAAATCTTGTAATTATTTTTTTAATTTTATCCCATAACCGCAGTAGATTGTTGGTGCATCACGGCTGATTTATTGACCATCCATCTCTGTCTCATTGCTTCACTAAATTATCGTTTAATAATGTTCTCCCGTCGTTTCTTTCCTCCCTTTTCCTCTCGCTACCTGGATCAGTACCTTGCAGGAAGGTCTTGGTATGCTGGTAATACCGACTTATGCCGCGTTGACGTTCTATTGTTCCCTTTAGTGATTGGTTGCCAAATCCAAACAAAGAAACGGGAGCCAAGACTTCAAAAGATGCCACACATTAATTCCTGCCCCATAAAGTCTGAAGATTAAACAAAGCGATTCACAGCTTTACCGTCAACCACAGGGCAGCAACACAAGTGAATGTAAAGACAAAGCAGGCATAATGTCAACCACATGTTAGTCATCCATCAAGCTAACCACTAATAATAAACTACAGCTCACTTTAGTGCTACCTACGTCTTTCTATTCAAACGTACAATAAAGAGATGATGGGCGCCCGAGAAGCCAAAATTCAGACCAGATGAGGAGTTTGAACAACATAACATAACAAGTTGGAGTCCAACCCACTTTTTCAGAGGCCACATACTGTAAAGTTACTGTAAGTTTGATCTCAAAGGCAAAAAAAACAGAATACAGTAACTTTTAATCCACATTCATTAAATATTGTTTCAAAATGTCATGCACAACCAAATTAAATACCTGTTTTACATTTTGTTAGTAATATTAGGGATGTCCCGATACAACTTTTTCACTTCCGATATGATACTGATATTGCAGTCTTGCGTATCGGCCGATATTGATCCGATACAATATCAGCATGAATCATACATACTTTTTTTTTTCCATCATTTTTTTTATGTAATTTTCAAACAACAACAAAATTACACACCAACATAAACATACACAAGTCCAGGTCAACGAGAAACATGATGAAACACACAATCTGCACTCAAACAAAACTAAACTTAAAGAAGGGATGACTTAAGTTCTTTAATTGCACTGTCCACGCTTTGTTTTGCCCTGTTCAGTCCGAGCCGAGAAAAGTCATTCAGAAGAAGGACCAGGGGAGAGCAGGGAACCAGGGGAGAGCAGGGAACCAGGCACGATAAGAGGAGAGACAGATTACCAGCCACCATCTCCCAAAACCGAGCAACCCCTGGGCACTCCCAAACCATGTGGAAGTAGGTCCTTACAACGCCATCATGGCACAAAGTGCAGGTCGGCTCCGGCTTGCACTTCATGGAAAATAGTCTACGTGGTGTCAAGTACGTCCTATGTAAAAAGTTCAGATGTATCTGTTGGTGATCTGGATTTTTCGAGGAACAGAGAACAGTTTCCCACACAGTGTGCCAGTCAAAGCCCACAGGAAAGTTTGAAATATCTGACCTTCATCTCGGCTCTAAAAGCAATGGTACATAAGTTTGTCCCAAAAAGTGAGAGAACATTTTAGAAATGACGCCTTTTAATCCACATGTACCATCTACAAACGTTAACAAGGGATGTGGCTGTAAAGGGGACCGCTAAGGTACTCCGTATGTTTTCATGGTGGTTCTTAATTGTAAATAAAAGAAAAAAGATGATTGCTGTAAATTAAACTGGATTCAAAGGTCCTCAAATGAATGAAGGCCCTGCCACTAAACACATCTCCAAGGGAACGTATTCCTTTTTCATACCAATGTTTACATTGAGATTGCCTAACAGGACATTTGTTAATAAGAATGACAAAGTTATTAAAAATAGAGAGTAAGGATTCCATTTAACTGTGTCCACATGTTTTTTCAGCAGAACGTCAGACTGCAATACAATGTGATAGAATCAGACCAAAACAAAGACGGCATTTATTACGTGGAGTGTTTACAAATAATACCTCAGTCAAACCCAATGGATGCTCTATTCCTTCATCTAAAGATCATCAGGCCTCATCAACTGAACTATCAAACCATGTAAACAGAGGATGCAGTACAAAAGTCCAGTAATATAGTTTAAAGTTTGGAAGTGACAGTCCGCCTGCAGCTCTGTTACGTTGCACAGTGGAGGGTTTAAGGCGTGGGCGTTTGCTCTTCCAGATACATTTAGTGATGGCACTGTGAAGCCTGTCCCAATAGCGTGCTGGAATCATAAAACTGAGAAAATGTATGCGGGGTAGCAAGTTCATCTTAACTATTGAAACACGAGAATGAAGATAATTTTGTAGCGAAGACCACCTCTCAAGATCAGCCATAATTTTAGACAAAGCACCGTCATAATTAGTTTTAACGATAGATTGCAAAGATGAGGAGATTTCAATTCCCAGATACTTAAACTGTTTCACAATCAGAATTCCAGCGGGGAGAGTAGAGTTCCTCATTGTCTCATTCAGTGGTAAGAAAGCAGATTTATCCCAATTAATCTTGTAACCAGATATGTCACTAAAGTTATTAAATATTGATAACAAATTAGGGATTGACTGAACATCCCCCACATACAAAAGAACATCGTTTGCGTATAATGAAATGTAATGTTTCGTGCCGTTCATTTCAATTGGAGTGACTTTATCAGACAGATGAATAAGTTGGGCCAGGGGCTCCAGAGAGAGCACAAACAAAAGAGGACTAAGAGGACATCTCTGTCTAGAGCCTCTGGCAATAGCAAAGGGTGAGGAACATTTCTTGCCGGTGAGAACCATTGCTGATGGATTATTATGAAGGACCTGGACCATTTGTATGAAATTTGTACTCATGCCAAAAGATTTTAATAAAGACCACAAGTACTGCCACTCCAGCTTATCAAAAACTGTTGAGGTGCCGTCAATTATCTGAAGTAACCTCCTCATATTGTCAGCAGCAGAAATTGACTTTATAAAACCCGTTTGGTCGCAATTTACTAATTTTGTCATAAAAGGCTGGAGTCTGCGGGCTAATAATTTAGCAAAGATTTTCAGATCCGTGTTCAACATAGAGAGGGGCATTAATGTGGGTCTTTATCTTTTTTGAGGAGTAATGAAATTATTGCAACATTAACGTCTCTCAAAAAGGATCCAGTCTCTATAGATGCCTGAATCATGTCAAACGACAAAGAGCCAAGATGATCCCAAAAAGCAGCATAAAATTCAGGTGAGATTCCATCAGCACCAGGAGATTTACCTCTACGCATTTCCTGAACCTCTTCTTTAAGTTCAATCTGTGTAATGGGACAATTAAGTTTAATCAAATCGTCTTCCAATAGTTTTGGTAAATGAGCAGCGTCTAAATAGTTTGGGTAATCATGTTCGGTGTGTGCCAACTCTGAACTATATCATTTGGAATAAAAATAAGAAAAAGCAGAGTGAACCTTTGTTGGTTCAACCAAAACTTGTCCATTGGTATCTTTAACAGAGGAGATATCAGAGAAATGCTGATCAGCCTTAAGCTTAAGAGCAAGTAAATGGCTTGGTCTAGCCCCATTCAATTAATAACATTGTCTTGTTTTATGTATTAAACATTCTGCACGACGCTTAAGAATATCGTTAATTTCCTTCTTAACCAAATCGTACTGAATCGAGAGTTTTTCATCGAAACATAGTTGCAGTAAATGATCAAACACTTTCAGTTTGCTTTGCAGTATAAACAGTCTAGACGTCCTGGATCTTTTAACATGTGAAGCATATCAAATAGTATTTCTGCCAATAAAACATTTAGTTGCCTCCCACAATATTCTGGCATCATCGACAGAGCCCTTATTAATGATCACAAATTCATTCAGCTCTGAAATGAATTGAGATTTAAAATTGTCATTATCTAGTAAAGTGGTATTGAAGCGCCAGCGAGGAGCACGTGGAGGGAAGAATGTCAATGAGGCGTCCACAATCACCGCTTTGTGGTCAGAAAGGGTAACAATATTATGAAAAACTTTAGAAATGTCCAGAAAGCAACCCCCGGAAACAAACAAATAATCAATTCTAGAAAATGATTTATGTCTGGCAGATCTGTGCGTATAATCTGGACTACCAGGATTCATCATACGCCATATTTCAATAACTCTGGTCTCATTAGCCCAGTGGTTCAGTGCCTCTGTAGCACATGTTTGATTATAATTTTGAGAGGAATTGGATCTGTCAAGCGCAGGATTCATCACGGCATTAAAATCCGCACCCACAATTAGTTTAAAACTGGAGAGTTCAAGTATTGTTTCTGTAATTTGATCATAAAACTCTTTCTCTAAAATATTAGGGGCATACAAAGATATCAAAGCCAAATTTGTCCTCTCTATGTTCAATTTAAAAACCACAATCCTGCCTTTATCATCGGACCAACTATCCAACTGCTTAAACTGTAAATTATGGCGGACAAGAATTGCAACACCCTTGGATTTATCGGATGCAGAGGAGAAAACAACAACTTTAAAAAATGAGTTTCTTGTAGCAGTGCGATTTGGATCTTTTGACTCCGGAGATAACTTAAAATAGCAGACCTCTATTGGGCTAACTGAGTGGTACTAGTCATCTACACAGTAAAATAACATTTTGTACAGATTACACCATAGTAGAAAACATATGCCCTGGACCTGAGCAACAAAAAGAAAAATTAACAATACAATAATACAAACATAAAATCAGGAGAAGACCTGAAAAAACCAGACCTAACACTCCTATAATAACTAACCAAAAAAGAACTTCCATTTCTCCTAAATGCACCAATTCCCCAAAAGCGAAGGCACACAATAATGGTCAATGAATAAAAAGACACTTTTTGGTGAAAAAAAACCCAAAAATATAGACCAAAAATAAATTCTACCAGGACCACCTGAATATGCATCAGATAAACTAACAATCTGGCACTATACGCTTAAAACTGAAAAAATACAGTTAAATAAAAAATTTAAATGTATAAAGTAGTAGTAAAAGTTGTCTAGAGCAAAAAAAAATATATATAATCATATATATACACATATATAACAGCCCTCTTTAGTTAAAATTATAAATAAAACAAGTGTAAATGTTTAAATGTAAAAAGCTTTTAGTAAAAAATGTCAAAATATAAATTTCAATTTTCTTATGTGTAACCATATCAACAAAATAATGCATTGTACAAAGATAACAAATCCAAACAATAACTTCGTTAAACTTATGTATCACGTGTAAAAGGACTAACACAAAAATTTGTGTCAAGTGTTCACATCATAGAATAATATATTATACATCAGTGGTGGTAGCATCTGAAAACCGCTCTAGGCCAGCAATGCGTGTAGTATGGTCATCAACAGTGGCCTGGACAGCGTTCAAATTGGCCTCGTATCTCGTAAATGTGTCCTTAATCTCCGCAAACAACTCTGCTTTCATCTCCGCTAGCTTATCAGTTAGCACCGTGGTGAATGCGCTAATGTTAGCCGCCTCTTCTCGCTCGTGACTCTTTTTAGTTGATTTAAACATGGTTATTTGTGGACGAAATGAACCCAATATAGTTCAGAATCGGAAGTGACCACACAAAAGTGGCGTTAATGAGTGGAAGACCAAATAGAAGTCATAAAGACCAGGGAACGTGAGCAACCACCTCTACTCATTACGCCATCTTCCCAGAAACAATCATACACACTTTTATGACTTATTTTATAGTGTGGAATGTAAGAAAAAGTTTGATCTTGTGATGTCACTCAAACAGAGAACAATAGTCAGCAACAGTAGTTACTGTGTTGGAATGTGAACCACAGTCATCTATAGATAAAAGTGGAACATTTTATCGGACAGCTTGTATCGGTGATCTTGGATGCAGTCCGATAAAATCCAATGTTCGTTTTCTGGCTGATATCGGACCAATATCTGATATTAATATCAGATCGGGATGCCTCTACACCGAAGAATTTACATTTAATGTACAAACCAAACCTAACCCCTTTGCAGGAATCTAAAACTGTACAAAGTTCGTAAAAAATATTGTATTGTTTATTTTATCTTAATTGCACTATTTGTTGGGTGTCTTTTGGGTTTTCTGTGCATTGTTTAGTTTAGTTTAGTCTTTATTTAAAGGGACAAATGCATAGAGACATTAAGGTCATAAAAGACAACAATGTTCTACACCAGAGTATAGCTAACAGCTAGCTTCCATCTGTAATCCCTGGTTACATGTATAAAACATACAATAACATGCAATAAATTACAATGGTAAAAAATGTACAAGAACAATCAATTAGGAACACTGAGAATATGCATGGGTTAGGGTTAGCAGTGTGTGTGTGTGTGTGTGTGTGTGTGTGTGTGACAATGCTAATGTTATTTATTTAGGAGCATTTTACAAATGATTTATAAGCATTAATACATGAACATTGAAATGGACACACTTAATCAATCTACATGTTGTTTTCTATTCAGTTATTTTTAATTTATTTATTTAATTAAAACATATATCAAATATACAAATAAACAACAAAACATGTATATTTATAAAGTATAAACACAAGTCCCATGTCCTTTTATTCATGCTTTTGAATATTTTGTAAAATGCTACAAAATAATAATTTTTACTGGGAAAAAACAAATCACACACTGATAAACCGACTAAAAAAAGAAGGCGAATGAGGTTTTGAGGGCATTGAGTGTTTGAATTATTAATGGAAAAAATGAAGGAGTTAAGTTTGGTTTTTTAATACAGAATGTAAAAAGAATGACCCATAAATTTTATTTAGTTAAAGAATAAAATGTATGCAAATATACCCCCTATTAGAACATGAAACAATTAACAGAACCACATGTTAAATAATAATATATCATGAAATATAAAAATAATATTAATAGAGTTGTGCAAAAAGAAACTTCAACTATGATAAAGTTTGAGGTAGTGCAAAAAAAATATAGGAAATAAAATAAATGACAACAATTAGAACAATATTTTGAGGTAGTGCTGTGCAAGACTGAAATATTAAGTAGGGGAGGTGTGTACGGACACAATGTTTTAGTAACTATAATCTTGACAACACTAACTGAATGTCATACCTGATGCTAGCACAAACAAGTTTTGATGAACTACGACTGGGCCCGCGTAACGTCTCTGCGCTGAATAGCAAGTACCACGTTCCTGAGAATTCAGTGAAATGACTCGGTTCCACAGAGTAAAACAAAGGAAATTGTAAAATGGTAATCAACGTTGAATTGCCTTTGAAACAATATATCACACAACTATATTCCCATAAATTTGAAAATTACCGGAAGTGGACGGTGGGACCCCGGGCTAGAGGTTAGATCGGGCCCAAAAAATCCACCCCGAACCGTCTCGGGCCCACGGGCATAAAGCCCGCCCCATTAACATAAATGACTTTACTGAACGTATAGCTGCCGGTAGATTAGTAGTGCGGTGCCTCGCGCAGCAAGAGGGGAGAAGGGGGGCGCGCATACCGTAGCTTTGCAAAAAAAAGGGCTCCGAGCATCTCATGATATTCATTCATAGAGTTTTCATACCAAACTGCATTCTGATCTAACGAGAACTAACGAAGGAATAGTCATTTGAAGATGGGGGCCCCCGGGGTCTCCCTGGCACCCCCGTGACACGTACGGGATAATGGGCCCCATCTATATATTGGTATGTGCCCATGATTCGGTATGACCAACCATCGTAATATTTGAATCGCAAATAAATGAGAAATCAACTTTCTCTTTTTTTTCAAAAATCGGGCTCTGAGCGTCGATGCGTACACATCCACGAATAACAGAGGAGCAACGATTTTAACTTATATCACAACAACAAGAAGAACAAAGTGAGTCCGGTAGCCCCGCCTGAAAATATAAGCATGTAGAATATGTGAGTAGAGGCTGAATAACTAAAATAAACTTTAAAAAGGAATTGAACACTTGTCTGTACGCTACACTGTGAGAAAAGGGATTGAGGATTCCTAATGGATACAGGATACCAGGCATTCCTAATGGCTGACAGACAAAACTAACATATTAAATAGTAACAGAGATCAGAATTGTGCAGGCTTTCACATTTCTCCTGTAGTGTGAGTGTTAACCACCCAGTAACTCAATAAAAGCCTTTGGCAACACCATTAAATACCAGAGATACCAGTTCGGCAAATGGATGAAATGCTAAGATGTACAGGTTGGTTCCAAAAGACGACAACAGAAGACACTGAATGCACCTCGGAATGTTGAAGGGAGTGGAATTGAAATGAATGAAGACGGTCAGGACTGTAAATATGAGTCACGTAAAGGAACATGAATACATTTGAAGTAAAAAGGCTTCAAACAAAGACCTCACTGAGTAATGAAGAGGCTGTTTGGCACGCTTTAAGGTGACCAATGACAATCATTATTCCCTAGTCACACACATGCAGAAGCCAGTGTATGAACAGACACCAATGATGCTTTTACACTGAATTCCTAAAGAGCGAGAGCACATATTCTTATGTCAGCAAGTTCATTAATGAGCGCCCGACCAAGTCAAGTGAACACTTAAAGCTGAAATGTGCATGTGGCCACGGCTCGCTGAGTGACTGCCGCTTTCAGCCTGTAGCATCTGATGAAAGATCTACCTCCATGGGAACAATAGGAGAAAAAAGCCAAAGGCGCCTTCGGGTGCCAATATATACCTGTGCAGACTTCCAAACACAATGAGCCAAGTGGTTTGAGATCCAGCTGAAATCACAGAGCCCTGCCCTGTTGCTGACACGGTGGGCCTGCAGGAACTTTAGAGGCCACAGTGTGATGTGAATCGAGGTGAGGAGAAACCATTAAGTTATTGTGGGAAAGGCGAAGGAAGTCTGACCTTAAAGACCCAGGAACGGTTTCATGTATGTCCGCTATGTTTTTGGTTTTTATTTTGCAAGCGAGTGGAGGCAGACGTAGTAACAGGTGGCAAAAATGGGCCAAAAGCAGTCAAGAGTGGCCAAAAAATTAACCAGGAGGTATGTAATGGCAAAGGGTAGCTTAAATAGGCAAAATGTGGCAAACAATAGTGAAAAAAGGCAAAATGTAGGGAAAAAAATGAAACAAGTAGTATTTATTGAGCATATGGTAGCTTATTTGGATGAAAAGTGGTCAAAAGTGTCTTAAAAAACTTGCAAAAATGGACAAAAATAGGAGGAAATGGATGTTTATTGGCCAAAAGTAGCTAAAGCCTGAAAAGTGTCAGAAATTTTTTAAAAAGGGGCAAAAATGGGACAAAGGGAGTTGCAAAATGGAAATGGGTAAAAAAGGGGTTCAAAAGTTTCCCTCTTTTCAGGTTTTCTGGGAGAATAATATCGTAGTTAAAATGAAAACATAAAGAGCCACATGTTGAACAGTTGCTGGACACCCCTGGTAAGGATAAAGTTACCAGATTTACGTAGCTGACAACGCTAAGTATCAAAAGATGTTTTTCAAATAAAATAAGTTATAATAGACCTCAGTGACCTGCGAGACTTTTCCTTGCATTCATGATGACTTGTAATCAACAACAAATCTCTTTGTGGTGGAACCAAAATTGTTGTTTTTGCTGCGAGTGTCAGAAAAAAACTCTACAGGACTTTTATGAGTTCACCACATGTAAACTGATCCTTTTTTTTACCTGTTGTTTTCATGCACAAATGCCTTGTCGTTATTTTTTGTGGATTTTGTGGCTATGAGTAACACAAAAAAGTCTAAACGCAAACACTCATGTTTACACAGAGCGTAATAAACTGACAGCTTCCCCTGAGCAGCAGAGAGTCGTTGACAAAGTTGATTTGTACATGAAAAACGCACAAATAAAAACGCTAAAGAAGATGAATAGAAAAGTAGGGACGCCAAATTTCTCGTGTTCGCAGAATATTGACAGAAAATACAGAATTCACAAAGAAATAGTTATATTGTTATTATGATTTTTATTTATTTTTAAACAAAAAGAAGCAGAAATTGCAATACGGCACTGAACATACCCTCACATGCATGTTTTGGGACAATGTCATGCATTTTTATGCAATTTTTTGGAAATGCTGATTCTTGCACAAAATCTGACGTAATACGACATAAGATGGACTTTAAGATATCATTTGAAACAATATATTTGTGACACATGGCTTTTTCTCCTATAAGGGACAGCACGTGTGAGTGAGTTCTGTAGTGTGGCTTGTTTAGTGTCTGGGTTAGGATGCACTCAGTGATCATCTAATTGTGTTTTAATGCTGTCCTAAAACAAGTATTCTAATAGAAAATATATTTCAGTATAGACGTTTGTGTGTCTGTGCACAACCTGACACTGGTGTCTTCATGGCATCAGGCCATAAATACATTGCTGACATCACTCTACAGCATCATCTCCACTTTGATGCCTGTGTTCAAGGCTAACCAGGGCTAAAAGTGAAAGCTCAACGCTAATAATAACTACGACCAACACAACCCATTCCTAATTCTGTCCCACATATCCATTACAACTTATTGGGGAGCAGGAGTTTCTCTCTCTGTTCATATGGAACCAACTTTTATTTTTCCCTTCCTCATCTCTCTGTCTTTCACCTTATGAATTTCAACAATTGTGAATCAAAAACATACACTTGTACACAAAATAAATTAAAGTAAAGAAGAAAATTATTTGATGTGTCACATCCAATTTAAAACGGAAAAGGATGAAAAAAATGGAATTGATTTCCTAAAAGGTAAATGACCATATTGTTTCTAATTTTAATTATTATTACTTCAAAGAAAATCAAGCGGAAATGTATTAATTCCAGCAAGTTCATCTTGTACTCTTTTTTTAATTAATATGTTACGGTTTCATTTAGTCAGTCAAATTTTATCAGGAAATTTACTTTAATCTCCTGACATGACAGTTAGACAGCAGGCCTGTGTTCAACGCTCCTGGGACGTGCGTCGCTCTCAGCGAGAGGGGGCGACCAAAACTCCACACGACGGCAGCGCAATACGCCCTGACGGTTGATGTATGCTACCATGGTCGTATTGTCAGTCCTCACAGAACATGGTGGCCTGTGAGGAACGCTCACATCCCATCCCCGTCAGGCTAGCGTCCGTGGTGCCCACCGTCCTGGACGTGACGGTGCCCATAGGCACTCCTTGCGTCAGAAAAAGCAGGGCGCGCCAGTGGCACAGAGCAGATCCTCCTATCACTGTCTGCACGGTGCAGCCCCCACTTACCTCACACCACACACCTCAACCAGGACCTGGTCAGGCTAACGGCACCGTCTGGTCACGCCCAGGACACGGCTCAAAACAATGGGCGACAGAGCCTTTGAAGCCACTGCCCCCGCTTGTGGAACCCCCTCCCAGACCACCTCAGGGCTACGTAAACGGTGGACACTTTTAAGAAAAAACTTCAATAGGACCTTTTTACAGAACAGTGAATACCTCTTTTTATATATGTTGTGTTGTATTGTTTAAATCCTGTAGCACTTTGAAGTTTGGCATCAAATTAAATGTATTATTATTATTACATGTTTTTTTTCCCAAATGTGCCCCTAATTAAAATGTCACCAATTATTGCTATTTAGGGGGGCAAGCTCGCAGGTCCTGGGAACCGCGTATGTCAGTATACACGTGTTCCCAGGACCAGCGGTGCTGTCGTTTTTATTTTTCCCAGGGTAAAAGTGGTGCTGCAGGCTACACCGTGCAAGGGAGGGCGGTGCCCTTTGGAGAGTTGGTCCAGACTCCTCAGCTTACCTCGGAGGCAAAAACTCACATATGTCCACCAGCAGGTGGTGCTATAACCATGGTCAGTTTTGGCCTATAACTCCCATACCGTATGTCGCACATTCAAAAACCTCATATGCACAGATTCCTTGAATAGCACTGAATCATCTGGAGCCACGCCCATTGCCACCTATAATTTTGTGGTGTAAAACCTTGAAAACTGGAAAACCTACTTTTTCAAACTACTCCTTGGTTTTGTCCAATCAGGGTATGGGTTAACCCTTTCCTATCGCAATTGGTCAAAGCGGGCATGGCTTATTACAACATAAAATACATATAAACAAACATTTATTCCAGCTGAAGTATTATATTCAGGGCTGTGAACTTTACAGGGTAGATATAGAAGACCACACAGACCAAAAACTTTGCCACTAGGTAGCGCTATATTTGGTGCAAACACATTTTGGCCTCTAACTTTCATATTTTAAATCACATCTTCATGAACATTATATCCAGGTGTTCCCTAAATAGAGTCGCAACTTCTGACATAGGCCACACCCACTCCCACGGCATGTTGCTCTTTGTAAGTCATTACACATCAAAAACCTACTTTTTCAAACTCTTCCTTGGGGTTTAGTCCAATCAGTGTGAAACTTGGCATGTAGAGTCTTCAGTTGGACCTGATCTAAAATTATCAAAATAATTTTGTTCGGTCAAAATATGCGCAAATTATTAATGAGTAAAGTTTTCAAGCTAGCTATAAAAACACAAACTGTTCCATATCGGAGTCAAAATAAATGCTAACAACACCGAATCTGAGTTCCTTGGTTGGCATGTGACTGTGAGAGTATGCACAAAATTTGAATAATGTTGGCCACTAGGGGGCGCTGAAAATATGGGAAATGTATAGCTAACTCTTAAATGGCAAAACCGATTTTTACCAAATTTGATGGGTATGACCCCGGATCACTCCCGAGTCCGTATCTCAAAGTTAATCGCAATTGGTCATAGTGGGCGAGGCTTATTACAACATAAACAACAAACCTTTATTTCAGCTGAAGTATTATGTTGAGGGCTGTGAAATTTACAGGGTAACCACAGAAAAGCACACAGATCACCCATACCAAAATGTGCACCACTAGGTGGTGCTATAATTGGTGCAAACGCATTTTGGCCTCTAACTTTCACATTTTAAATTACATCTTCCAAAACTTCATATACACCTGTTCACAGCAAATGGCACGTTGGCCTGTGTCCTGACGCTCGCCACAAGCCCTTCATCCTTTGTGACGTACTTCCACGGGCTCCGCAAAACCTGGGAGCCAAGTTGCGCGGGAAGGCTTGGCCCCCTTTCATAACTGCTTGCAGTTCTTGTTTAGCTTGATTTTGTTTAAAAGTAAAAACAAATAATAACAATATTGTAATTCTGTATTTCACATCTATTTTCCACAACCATGGAACATAAGATTCCCACTTGTTTATGGGCACTTGTAGCTCATGAAGTCATCAGTGTCCATTCTATTGATGTAACTCTACACTGACGATCAAACCCTAACATGTGAAGTGGCAGTAATACTCCCACGGAGAAGCCTGGTTTGGCATTCCAGGTGGTTTTCATTTACCCACGCAGAAAAACCACAATATTTCAATCAAATCCCTCTGGGCAGTGAGTTAGCGGCTCCGTAATCCTCAGGTCCACTGCTTTAGTCTGATAATTACCCTTATTGGACACCCATAATGATTGGGTCTCAGTTTCAGCTTCAGCTAGTACTTTCATAGGCTGGAGTTGTTCAGAATGGAAAAGCCATCATGTGTGGTTGGCTGGTGGAGTATCGTCATAAAAGAGGAGAGAACAGAATGATTATTAGTTTGCGTTGCTGGCAACAATTCCTGGACAACATAAGGTGCAAACTCCATCTTTCCCTTTAGGCTTTGGCCTCTTTAATGATTGAAAGACACTCCTGCTGTGTCAACACCAAACAGTTATGTCTGTGAAGAGTGAGAAACATTTCCCCACAAGTGTAAAGACAAAGATCAGAGCACAGTTAAAGGGATCCCCCACAAAATAAAGATCTACGTCTAACAAAACGCATTATTATGCACCATATTCATTTTATTAACTTTAGAAATGGGACTACTTTACTGTTTTAGAACCTGTGTTCCTCCATCTTGAAATCACATGATTGATGATGTCACACGGCCCCACTGCCTGTAAACATCCCATTGTTTTCTATTCTATAAACATTCAGCCTGATTTTTACATTATTTAGTAACTTTTTTGGTCAAAATGACAATTTGTGCCAAGTTAAATTCCTTGTGCTGTTTTAAGTTGTACTTGGCGAATAAAAAAACATTCTCATTCTGATTTTGGTTGCTCTAAATCAGAGGTGGGTCACTTCTATCACAGCGGGGGGCAGAAAAAATGCGTTTGTTTGATCTAAGGGTCACATTATCAATATTCGTGTCAGAATCTAGAATGACGAATCTGAGCATGAACACAGAAAACAACAAAGAGTTTTATAGCAATTTGTGTGTTATTCCTGTCACTGTGTGTGTGTGTTGTTTGTTGTTGTATTGCTTGTTATGGTTGCATTTTGTGCATTTCTGTTGTCCTTTTGTGTATTTTTCCTGTAAAATGTATGTTTTTTTGGAGTCATTTTGTGCATTTCTGTTGTCATTTTGCTTGTTTGTTAATACGGTGGGTTTGCAGAGTCAGTTTTTGTGTATTTCTTGTCTTTTACTGTATTTTTCTGCAATGTTATAATTTTTTTAATATATTTTTGTTTCTGTCATTTTGTACTAAGGATGTCCCGATCCAATCACGTGATCAGAAATCGGGCCCAATCACATGGTTTCAGGGTGCTTTCACACATGCCTCTTTGCTCTGCATCATGTTTCGCTTCCTCGGACACTCCGGTCTTTTTGCGATATGTGAAAGGTCAGTGAAACTCTGGTCCTCTAAAATATATAGGTCTGGGTTCGGCTCAAGCGAAGCATGGTGCGGTCTTTAACCATGTGAGAAAGCAACCAGGACCATGCGGTAACAGACACGAGCACACATTCACACCCCAGTGCTCCAGCTGCAACACACACATTCATCCATTTTCAGAGTCGCCTTTGTCAGCACACAAAAAAAAAAACACGTTACATTTCCTCACTCAGTTTTGTATTTCTCTCACATCATTCATTTATTTTACTCATCTCTGTTTTCCCAAACTGTTCACATGATCAGCGATGGCTCTGTTTTATTTGCGTATATATTCTCGTATTACACATCCTTATCTGTAAGTTACTGGTGATATGACGGCTCTGCGCGCTGACAGACAGTCATCTCACTGTTTATGTAGAGCATCAGTGCAGGCTGTGGCATTGTGTGATTATGGCTTATTTTGAATTATTATTAATGACTTTTCTGTGGAGATTGTTTTAGGATTTTCTTTGGAAAACATAGGAAGAAAAACCAAATATAGGACGTGACGGTGCGACCGTCAGTAGTGACAGAGCAGCACCACATCGTCACGGCACTGGAGGCTGACGTATTCTGTCTAATTGGCGAACGACCGTTTCACCTCTAGTTCAGAGAGTTTGGTGCGCTTGGCAAATAGAATGTGTGAAAGTGGGCCAGAGCAAATTAAAATGCAAAAATGTTGCAGATTCACCGCCTGAATCGCACGGAGTCCACCGGACGACATGTGTGAAAGCATTTTCAGACTCGATCGGATTCGGACATTATTTCCCGATCAGGACTCAAATATATGTGTATATTTATCATCATTATAGGGCTGGGTGGTATACCGGTTCATACCAAATACCGCTATATATTTTTGTTATGATATAATTTTTTTATATACCGCCATACCAGTATATTGATTACACAACGTTCAGAAAGCTGCAGAACTAGTAGAACATGATGACACAGCAGAAGTTGTGTCAAAAAAGGAGGAGCCTGTCTGTTGTTTGGTCAGCAGAACAAGTTGGATGCAGAGCGGAGGTGGAGTTAGACACAAGTTCTCAGATGTTTGTGAATAAAGGAGTTCAACATCAGGTAAATCATTACAACATTTGTTCTGTTTGGAAGAGACCAAACGTATCATTAGCCTCTCTGCTAACTAGCCTGATGCTAGTGTGTGTGTGCACTGTGTACAGATGTTTGTGGGCGTGTTTGTGTGATTCGTGTGTGAGAATAAACCATCCTAAGTCAATCTACTGCAGTATGTCTATATCAGAGCCTACAGCAGGACGTACAGGTTCTAAATCAACCTCTATCTACAGACCTCATACACTTTATTTAATAAACAGCTCATACTTTACATGATCTAAACCTGCAATACCAACAAAATGAAGTTATCATACTTTTCATCAATAAAAACATACATTTTAATCTGTGAAATTAAATGAGGAGATTAAACATTAAGAGTTCCTATAAAGCTCATTACTGGCCTTACTTTACAGCGCTGTGGTACTTTTTTTCTTATTTGTTAATGTGCCTGTTGGGTATTTTAAGATGAGGCACCATTCATTTTTATATCAGACATTTTTATTTAATATTTAATCTTGTTCTAAAGTCTAAAGTAAATTTTCTTTTTATTTATTGCTTGATTGATCAAGCTACATCACAGTGGTTTCTGTTAGGGTTGAATGTTAAAATAAGGTGAATAAAATAAATAAGGGACATCCCGGATCTGTTTTTTTTTTTGCTCTTCTTTAGCTTTTAAATTTATTACAGAAGAATCGGATCGGGACTCGGTATCGACCAATTCTCAAAAATGAAAGGACTCAAGCTCGGGGGCAAAAAAAACCTGATCGGGACATCCCTATTTTGTACGTTTACTTTCGGGGCCGCATGTGGCCCCCAGTTGCCCATGTCTGCTCTAAATAATCAGTAAATGTTAAAGATGGCGGTGTAACCCTCTTTTGTTTACCGAAAGAGAATAAAAACAGTCCCGACTGAAGAAAATCTGAGAACGCAGGGGGCGACGGTTCCAATTATGTGTCTAACCCTAACCCTGTATAGCGCATTTCATACACAAGGCAACTCAATGTGCTGTACATGATAAAACATTCAATTGTTTAAAATCAATAAGAACATTTAAAATCATCAGTAAAATCAATTAAAATCATCAACAAACACATGACATCATCATCATGACCATAAATCTCTCAATCATATGCAGTAGATAAAAATAGTTCCTTTAACTTTGATTTAAAAAT
This sequence comes from Gouania willdenowi, assembly GCF_900634775.1. Lineage (NCBI taxonomy): Eukaryota > Metazoa > Chordata > Actinopteri > Blenniiformes > Gobiesocidae > Gouania > Gouania willdenowi. Next base: position 34,607,339 of record NC_041065.1, read on the forward strand.
GTTCACATGTGATGCTGACTTCAGCTCTGCTGCAGTTTGTTCCACTTCTTTGCAGCATAACAACTAAACACAGCATCACCATGGTTACTGTGAGCTCTGGGCTCCACTATCTGACCTGTGTCCATAGATCTCAGAGACCTGCTGGGTTCATACCTGACTAACATCTCACTGATGTATTCTGGACCAAACCCATTCACACATTTATAACCAGCAGCAGAACTTTACAGTCTCCTCTGAGGCTGACTGGGAGCCAGTGTAATGTGTTCTGACCTCTTTGTTCTGGTTCAGACCTGAGCTGCAGCGTTCTGAACCAGCTGTAGATGTTTGATGAAGACCATTACAATAGTCCAGTCTGCTGGAGATAAAAGCATGGACCAGTTTCTCCTGATCTTTCTGAGTCATTAAACCTTTCACTCTGGAGATGTTCTTTAGGTGGTAGAAGATGTTTTTGATTTGATCTGATGCTGAATGTCAGATCTGAGTCAATCAGAACACCAAGGTTTTTGACTTGGTCTTTATCTTCTAAAGATCCAGACTCAGATACTTGCTGACAGCAGTCCTCTTTTCCTTGTTACCAAAGACAATCACCTCGTCTTGTCATGGTTTAGTTGAAGGAAGTTTTCACTCATCCATCAGTTTACTTTTTCTAAACAGTCACACAACACCTCAATGGGACCATAGTCATCTGGGTTCAGTGATAGATATAGTTGTGTGTCATCTGCGTAGCTCTGATAATCAACCTTACAGTTGTGTAAAATGTGTCCTAAAGGAACCATATAAAGGCTAAACAGAAGAGGTCCAAGAACAGATCCCTGAGGAACCCCACAGGACATTGGTAATCTGTCAGATTCAAAGTTTACAATGTTTAAAAAATAACTTTGATCCTCCAAGTAGAACTTAAACCATTACTTTAACATTTAGTCCAACCCATGTTTACAATCTGTGCAACAAAATTGTATGATCTACAGTGTCAAATGCAGACTTAGATCCAATAGAATGAGAACAGATACTTTTCCTGAATCAGTGTTCAACCTTATGTCATTGATCACTTTGATCAGATCAGTTTCTGTGCTGTGATGAGAACCAAAACCTGACTGAAATTTATCAAATATTTTGTTGAATGTTCAGAATTGACTCAGTTGGTTGAAGACCACCTTCTCAATGATCTTGGCCATGAATGGAAGGTTCTGATTGGTCTATAGTTAGCCAGTATAGAGGCATCCAGTGTTCTCTTTTTTAACAGCGGTTTCACAGCAGCTACTTTCAGGGATTTTGGTACGGTGCCTGATTGGAATGATCAGTTAATTATCTGATACTAATCAGTGATAAATGACTTTACAACAGTTTTAAAGAAGTTTGAGGGTTTTGTGTCAAGGCAACACGTTGATGGATTCAGCTGCTGAACAGTTTCCTCTATTGTTTTTGGGTTCACTGTAATAAACTCTAACATTGTAGTTGACTCCTCCCTCAGTGGTTGAAGCTGTTCAAGCTTTTTGTTATTTTGCTGGTTTGTTCTGATGTTTGACCTTATTGATTGTATTTTTTCATTGAAATTTACAGCAAATTCATTACATTTTCCAGCTGACAGTAATTCAGGGGCTATCTGATCTGGGGGGGTTGTGAGCTTTTCAATTACAGAAAACAACGTGTAAGAGTTGTTAATGTTTTTAGCAATGATTTCAGAAAAGTATTTATGCCTCGCTTTGAACAAGCCATTTACGCACTTATTTTGTACAGTTCTAGATTAAATTAAAGTGTTGTGCACTGCCACTAAATAAACTGCTTGTTTGCACTATATCATTGTTGTGGTTCTTCAGTTGTGTTTGTTTTGTTCAGTTACGGTCTACCTTTTTGTGGCTGTAACATTGATCTCCATTTATGCTCAGCTCTTCTACAATCAGACTTCTAGTTCTGCATTATTTTCCTCCCCTTTAAACAAAATAATGTTTTTTGTTAAGCATAGATCTTTGAATAAGTACATTTCAAAAATTTTAGGGCACATTTGTAAAAACAGTGGATGATCCCTTTAGGACAACTCACTCTACCCCCTCCCCTCCTTTAACTTTCCATTTTCTTGTGCTAGAACAATTGCGATCACACCCAAAAATGCCAAAGGAAACTATGTTCTTCACATCTACCAGCATGACGAGCAAAGTGGAACTGACTGTGAGAGCTGCTAGTTCAGCTGGTACAATCTGCAGCTGTGAGGGAGGGAGGGAATAAGGGAGGGAATCAGGGAGGGAGGGAGGGACGAGTCTTACTGGAAAGTCAGAGATAGTTTTTTTTCTTGTTGTCTCCTCTATGTCTGAAACAGGTCAAGGCAGGTCCTCTCCATCTCCTTCCCTCCCCTTGTTGCTTTTTTTTTTTTTTACGAGCCCCACCTGGCAGATTAGTATTTCACCAAAACAACTACCTATATGATTCACGCACGCACGCACACGCTCGATCACACACGTGCACTTCCGTGACTGTGGTAAGGAAAAGCACAGACAGGGCACGTACTGTTTAGGACTTCACCCCCTTGTTTTCATACCTGTGTGTGCAGCCCATGCAGCGTGACACATTCCAGCAACAACTGAACCAAAAACTGAAAAACCAGACGTCTGCTGTACAGGTGTAATGCATCTGAGCATGAAATGTGGGATCACTTAATATTTAGTTTTTGGACTTTTATTGTTCATGATTTAATTTTGTTACTTCACCTAAAGCAGGGGTATCAAACTCATTTTAGTTCAGGTGCCAAATACAAAGTAACAAAGCAGTTTAATCTCAAGTGGGTCAAAAATCAGCGTTATTGTGTCCTAGTTGGCTTTGTAGGTACACATAAAATACTAAATATGTAAGAAACTGATCCTATCCAAGCAATAAGTGACAGATATCAGTCCCAACAGGAGCTTCACTTTGCATTTCTTAGATTTCTATTTAATCAAGGGAAATATTATGGAATAATTTGAGTAAAATTGAAAGATTTTTTTAGAATATTTAGTTTATTTCAACTGTTTAAAATTTGAAATTACTGCAATTGTGAGATAAAAGCACAGAGGAAACTGTGAGCACCTGCAAATATTGTTGACTTTCATTTACACAATGATTCATGTTTTCTCTGTCATTTTTACTTTCTCCTGCGGACTGAATTGGATGCTCCAAAGGGCCGGATTTGGGCCCCAGGCCATGAGTTTGACACTTGACCTCAATCCAATATTTAATTAAAATTCTAATCATATCTAGGGATGCATCGATACCAGTTTTCCACAAATCGATACAGTACTGATACTTGGGTATGTGGCCGAAATTTTCATTAGTGGCACATTTGACAAAAAATATGTCAGTGCCAATACTTTTTAAAATATTGTTTTCAGGAAACATTTTACCCACTGAAATATCAAGTATGTACTGTTAATGATAAAGCATTAAAATCCTAGCTTTCAAGTTCCGCTAGTTTTTTATAATACAGGTTCAAATGATGATTTTCAGGACATTTCCTTTTCCTTTCCAATTCGTTACTATCAACCGTATCCATGGAAACCCCAGAACAACTTTTTACCTAATATTTTAAATAAACGAAGAAGAAAAACCCGGAAGTGGAGAGACACTCGCAAATCTCAGCAAAAAGAGTTTTAAAAAAGAAAAGATGATGATGTGATGGACAGACATGGACAGTACAGTCTGTCAGTTTTACAGACACAGTCCTACAGTGTTCACACATGTCCAGTGTGAGCGTTTACGTTAAGCCGGTCCATGGCACTGCTTCATCTGTGGATTTAGAACATGTTTGATTTCTTTATCACCTATTATTGTTGATCAGGAGCTGGTTGTGACCTGTTCATTACTTCTCGTGACCCCATGTATACTACACTATGTATACTACACTATGTATACTACACTATGTATACTACACCATGTATACTACACCATGTACACTACACCATGTACACTACACCATGTACACTACACTATGTATACTACACTATGTATACTACACCATGTACACTACACTATGTATACTACACTATGTATACTACACCATGTATACTACACCATGTATACTACACCATGTATACTACACTATGTATACTACACTATGTATACTACACTATGTATACTACACTATGTATACTACACTATGTATACTACACCATGTATACTACACCATGTACACTACACTATGTATACTACACTATGTATACTACACTATGTATACTACACCATGTATACTACACCATGTATACTACACTATGTATACTACACCATGTATACTACACCATGTATACTACACTATGTATACTACACTATGTATACTACACTATGTATACTACACCATGTACACTACACCATGTACACTACACCATGTACACTACACCATGTACACTACACCATGTACACTACACTATGTATACTACACCATGTACACTACACCATGTACACTACACTATGTATACTACACCATGTATACTACACCATGTATACTACACTATGTATACTACACTATGTATACTACACTATGTATACTACACTATGTATACTACACCATGTATACTACACCATGTACACTACACCATGTACACTACACTATGTATACTACACTATGTATACTACACCATGTACACTACACTATGTATACTACACCATGTATACTACACCATGTATACTACACCATGTATACTACACCATGTATACTACACCATGTATACTACACTATGTATACTACACTATGTATACTACACTATGTATACTACACCATGTATACTACACTATGTATACTACACTATGTATACTACACTATGTATACTACACTATGTATACTACACTATGTATACTACACTATGTATACTACACTATGTATACTACACCATGTATACTACACCATGTATACTACACTATGTATACTACACTATGTATACTACACCATGTATACTACACCATATATACTACATCATGCACACTACACTATGTATACTACACTATGTATACTACACTATGTATACTACACTATGTATACTACACCATGTACACTACACCATGTACACTACACTATGTATACTACACTATGTATACTACACCATGTACACTACACTATGTATACTACACTATGTATACTACACTATGTATACTACACTATGTATACTACACCATGTATACTACACCATGTATACTACACTATGTATACTACACTATGTATACTACACTATGTATACTACACTATGTATACTACACTATGTATACTACACCATGTATACTACACTATGTACACTACACTATGTATACTACACTATGTATACTACACCATGTATACTACACCATGTATACTACACTATGTATACTACACCATGTATACTACACCATATATACTACATCATGCACACTACACTATGTATACTACACTATGTATACTACACCATGTATACTACACCATATATACTACATCATGCACACTACACTATGTATACTACACCATGTATACTACACCATGTACACTACACCATGTACACTACACTATGTATACTACACTATGTATACTACACCATGTACACTACACTATGTATACTACACTATGTATACTACACTATGTATACTACACCATGTATACTACACCATGTATACTACACCATGTATACTACACTATGTATACTACACTATGTATACTACACCATGTATACTACACTATGTACACTACACTATGTATACTACACTATGTATACTACACTATGTATACTACACTATGTACACTACACCATGTACACTACACTATGTATACTACACTATGTATACTACACTATGTATACTACACTATGTATACTACACCATGTATACTACACCATGTATACTACACTATGTATACTACACTATGTATACTACACTATGTATACTACACCATGTATACTACACCATATATACTACATCATGCACACTACACTATGTATACTACACTATGTATACTACACTATGTATACTACACTATGTATACTACACCATGTACACTACACCATGTACACTACACCATGTACACTACACTATGTATACTACACTATGTATACTACACCATGTACACTACACTATGTATACTACACTATGTATACTACACTATGTATACTACACTATGTATACTACACCATGTATACTACACCATGTATACTACACCATGTATACTACACTATGTATACTACACTATGTATACTACACCATGTATACTACACTATGTACACTACACTATGTACACTACACTATGTATACTACACCATGTATACTACACCATGTATACTACACTATGTATACTACACCATGTATACTACACCATATATACTACATCATGCACACTACACTATGTATACTACACTATGTATACTACACTATGTATACTACACTATGTACACTACACCATGTATACTACACCATGTATACTACACTATGTATACTACACCATGTACACTACACCATGTATACTACACTATGTATACTACACTATGTATACTACACTATGTATACTACACTATGTATACTACACCATGTATACTACACTATGTATACTACACTATGTATACTACACCATGTATACTACACCATGTATACTACACCATGTATACTACACTATGTATACTACACTATGTATACTACACTATGTATACTACACCATGTATACTACACCATGTATACTACACTATGTATACTACACCATGTATACTACACTATGTATACTACACGATCAAGCAGAGACTCACACGATCCCACAAAATAGTCGCACGAGTCGAAAATCGGCTCAAAATGGGCCAAAAATCACACAGTGTATGTTTTCCTTAAGGAAGAGTAATAAACACTTTATTATAGGGAGGATATAAAAGAGAGGACAGTGTTACACCTAAGTGAGGGGAAGGGAACAGGGAAGAGGGAGTCAAGGTAGGAAATGGAAAGGGTGGGGAAAAGTTGATTCTTTGAAAAGTGAGATGTGATGTTGTAGTTGTGCATATGGTGAGTGTGAAGCTTAGGTTAGTGAATAAAGGGAAGGGGTGAGTAGTTATACCTAAAACATGTGTTTACTTTAAACCTACTACCTGCACATTGTATATTACTGCTTACTTACCCATCCTGTACTTTTTGTTTTACTTGGTTGTGAATAAGTTCAATAAATGTTGAGTTCGATTAGTGTATTTAATTTATAATATATACATTAAATCATATGAGTGCTTCAATTGTCTTTCATTATGAATGTGTGCTTTAAAAAAAGTATATCGACTTCCAAAATAGACTTTAGATATCGGCTGAATTTTTTTTTAAATTGTATCAACATCGGCCTTTGAAAATCCCATATTGGTCGAAACGACAGCTGAGAATCAACGGTGAAAAATTAATTAATTAATGAATTTATTCTACCAATGAGATGATGAAAAATTAATTAAATCTGTACCATACTGAGTGTACACAGACTCTATGTTATATAGATGTTTGTTAAGTGCTTTACATCATCAAACTGATATAGGTTCTATAGGAGGACATTTATTGAAGTCATTTTAAAGTATTTCAGGATGTTACAGGAATCCAAACGCCTCCACTACTACACGCTATTATAACAAATCTTTACTCATGCTATGAAAGGCTGGACAACTGGCACTGAAGCCTGGGATTTGAGCTACAGACCTATTTGTGAGTGAGTTCTGTAGTGTGGGTTAGGTCACTATCTAACATCCTAAAACCAGTATTTTAACTCAAAATAAGCTATAAGGAAAACAGATCTGTATAAAGGAGATTTATTTTCTATATCACCAAAATAGAAAAGTCAATATATCTTGAATCTCGATATATTACCCAGGGCTAGCATGTACTGTGTTAAAACATATTTGACAAGAATCCAGCTGTTTTTCCAAAACATCTGGGCCTCAATAAAGCCTTAGAATACAGGTACAAACACTGTTTACAGTTTGTGATAAAAGTGATTAAAGTGTAGATACATGAGCATATACGGTATAGGCTCGTTTTGTGTTATTTTAACGCTTTTTTTTAAAAATAAAAATAAAAAAGGATGTGCACAAATATGAAACAACAACAAAGTGAAATCCCTAAAAAGGATTAAAAGCGGTATTAGAAGATTAAAGAGAGTGAAAACATAAGAGAGTGAGGCTTAGAGTTAGACAGAGGAAGGCTGGAGTTCAACCAACAACCCTCACACATAGAAGGTAAAACATGGCTTTAAAAGCTGTTTTCTTACCTAAAAAAAGTCCACCGTCACCGGCCACGAAGGAAGGAAAGTACACCGGTAAAATCCACAACTTCCCCCCGGGACTGCGTTCCTACGGACGGCAGCAGCAGCAGCAACAACCCGGACTGGAGTGGAGCAGAGAGCGGGGCAGAGAGCGGGGCCGGGCCGGGCAGGAGGAGGAGGAGGAGGAGCACCGCTTCCCGGCTCTCTCCTCAACACTCGGTCGCCGGTGTTTTCCTCTCGGATATCCACCCTCCCTCGTCCGTTTGAGACCAAACCATCACATTCCACCGCGTCTTTAACAATGAGAAAGGTTTTCCTTCCCCGGTGCAGGAGGATCCACCCCCTCAGAGATGACTCCGCCCCTCCCCCCTCCCCCCTCCTCCACACATCGCAGACCGGATGTCCCAGGAACTAAACCAACTGTTGGGTTTACTTATTAATCCTCTATATTTATTAGAAAAAAATAAGTAAAAATCCTCCTATACATTTTAACAAATGTAAAAATAGAGTTGGAACGATATACGATTCAGAGCTCATGATAACCATGCAATACGATATTTTGGAACGAAAAAAAAAAATTTTTTTAATTTGAACTCAACAGAAATATTTTATCCATAATATAATATTATAATAAAAATAATATGCCATTGGTAAAGATTGGTGTAATAATATAACAATCTGCATTCCATAATTTCTCCTACTTTTTTTTTTATTTTATTTTCTTTTTTGTATTATTCAGTTTTATAATGTATTGCACTGTTTTTATTGTAAATGTCTTTGTGTGGCCTGAAAGGTGCTTTTTAATAATTAATAAATATATATATATTTAAAACTAAAATAAACCATAACATAAATAAGACCATTGTTTCCTATTTAGAGTGCGTTATTTTTTATTCACTTATTTAGTCCATTTAGGTCTAGACCAGTGGTTCTAAACCTTTTTAAAATAAAGGTCCCATAGAGCAGGGACCCTCCAAAATAAAGGTCCCATAGAGCAGGGACCCTCCAAAATAAAGGTCCCATAGAGCAGGGACCCTCCAAAATAAAGGTCCCATAGAGCAGGGACCCTCCAAAATAAAGGTCCCATAGAGCAGGGACCCTCCAAAATAAAGGTCCCATAGAGCAGGGACCCTCCAAAATAAAGGTCCCATAGAGCGGGGACCCTCCAAAATAAAGGTCCCATAGAGCAGGGACCCTCACTGTATCTGAAGGTGGTTGAACACAGACATGAACATTGAAGAACAGTCATGTGGAGACAGGACCATCTATAAGGGGGAATAAAGGAGAGATTTTTGGGGTCCATCCATAAAGTCAGTAAAATGATGGTCCATAGTTCTATGAATCTGTGATAACCACATTTATTTATTCATCTGAATAATATCCACTGTTATCCAGGAACGTTTATTATTGTTATTATTATTATTATTATTATTATTATTATTATTATTATTATAGTGCTGTAATTGGCAAAAATTTGAGTAAAAGAGGTTAAAAGTGACAATAATTGGTCAACATATGTGACATTAGGTATAAAAGTGGTGGAAAGGGTTTATAAGTGCTGAAAATGTCTGGAAAGTGGAAAAATGTGCAGAAAAGGTATTGAAATATGATGTAGAAGTGTCAGAAATGGGAGAAATGTAGCAAAAATACATTAAAAGCAGCAAAAATAAGTTAAAAAAAAAAAGTGATGAAAATAGGTTAAAATATGGTGATTACAGTGTAGTTGCAGAAAAAGGGTAAAAATAAGAAAATTGTTCAAATTGTAAAGAAAAATTGTTAGTTTCTTGAAGGCATCTGGCGACACCCTCCGAGTGTCTCGCGACCCGAAGGTTGAGAACCCCTGGTCTAGATTAGAAAGGTCATCTTAATGATTGGATTGAAAATATTTTTTTGCATTTTTTGTTAATGGCTGATGATAAGTAGACACTTGTTTGGGTCATTTGGAAAATTTAACCAAGTCAGAACCTAAAACAGCCTAGACTATCTGAACTTTAGGACCAAAGCATGAAGCAGACTCACTTCTATCTAGCGTATCTCTACAGCAGGGCGTGTGCACTCATTTTCAGCCATGCTGCCATAGAGTGCTTACAAATTCGCTGTAATTGAACTTAAGAGGTGGAACAGAGGTACATTGTTGGCTCTGTTATTGCTGCATGATTACAGTGAAGCAGTGTTTTCATTGTCTCTCAGTGACGCAGCAGCTGGCATTGGTTCAGTGAGTTGACAATTTAGTTTACCTTGTTGTTCCTATGAAGCTGATTAGAACACAGATGTATACTGCTACTGCTGCACAGATGCATTATTGATCCAACCAGAGGGGTGTTCCATAAAGGAGGTTCAACAAACTCTGAGTTTATCCATAATCTCTGGGTCAACATAATCCGCAATGGGAAACTCTGGGTATTTGATTTCATTACAGATGGTATGAAGTGGATCAATCAACCCTGAGTATGGAAACCTTGTGTCACGATGGGGTTTTATTTTGGAGGGCAGGCAGGAGATCATGGACTCCCTTCCAGCAGCTTTCTCCTGCTGATTGGCCTCCAGCTGCAATGGATTAGCTGATTATAAATGTGGAGGCTTGGGGTCACTTCAGTGCTGGGACATTGCTACTTGCTGTCGCTTGTGCTGTGACTATGATTCTGTTACTTGTGATCTAGGCTTGGTTGGTTACCAGTAATTCCTGGATTGACTTTTGGACGTTCTTGTTTACCCTCGCTTCTTGGTTTTGCTTTTTGTGTTTTTTTTGTTTGCATCTGCCTCCCTGGGCTTACCATGCCTTTGAGAAGAATAAAGACTGGTATGATGCACCTGAGCTCCGCCTCCGTCCCTGCATTTGGGTCTGCACCCACACATGCCCGTGACAGAATGTCCCAGCCACAAGTGGACCCAGCGGAGATAGATTTGGCTGAGATGGACATGGCAGAAAGGACTGCCTACTGGCAGAGCTACCTGCTGGAGGCCAGGGAGGTGCTGTTGTATGAATGGGAGGACGAGCCTGTTAGGGATTCCTACTGGGGAACTCGACTGGCTTTGGGAGGACCCCGGAGCCTACAACGAGGTAGAGGTCGTTCGAAAAGGAAGGGTCAGCCCCGCCAGTCTCCAAGTTCCCAGGCTAGCGTTCCTGTTTCTCCTAGCTCCCAGGCTAGCATTCCTGTGTCTCCTAGCTCCCAGGCTAGCGTTCCTGTATCTCCTAGCGTCCAGGCTAGCGTCCCTGTATCTCCTAACTCCCAGGCTAGCGTTCCTGTGTCTCCTAGCTCCCAGGCTAGCGTTCCTGTGTCTCCTAGCTCCCAGGCTAGCGCTCCTGTGTCTCCTAGCTCCCAGACTAGCGTTCCTGTGTCTCCTAGCTCCCAGGCTAGCGTTCCTGTATCTCCTAGCTCCCAGGCTAGCGTTCCTGTGTCTCCTAGATCCCAGGCTAGCGTTCCTGTGTCTCCTAGCTCCCAGGCTAGCGTTCCAGTCCCGGCTCCCCGCACCCGGCCGCCGCCTGCCCTGCCGCCAGTCCCGGCTCCCCGCACCCGGCCGCCGCCTGCCCTGCCGCCAGTCCCGGCTCCCCGCACCCGGCCGCCGCCTGCCCAGCCGCCAGTCCCGGCTCCACGCACCCGGCCGCCGCCTGCCCAGCCGCCAGTCCCGGCTCCCCGCACCCGGCCGCCGCCTGCCCAGCCGCCAGTCCCGGCTCCCCGCACCGGGCCGCCGCCTGTCCAGCCGCCAGTCCCGGCTCCCCGCACCCGGCCGCCAACGTCGCCACCGGTGCCGGCTCCCCGCACCCGGCCACCAACGTCGCCACCGGTGCCGGCTCCCCACACCAGGCCGCCAACTCCCAGCTTTCCTGTCCCGTCTTCGCCCGGCCCGCCGGAGGTCTTCCCGCCTGTCCCGTCTGAGCCCTCTTCGCCGGAGGTCTTCCCGCCTGTCCCGTCTGAGCCCTCTTCGCCGGAGGTCTTTCCGTCTGCCTTGTCTGAGCCCTCTTTGCCGGAGGTCTTTCCGTCTGCCTCGTCTGAGCCCTCTTCGCCCGGCCCGCCGGAGGTCTTCCCGCCTGTCCCGTCTGAGCCCTCTTCGCCCGGCCCGCCGGAGGTCTTCCCGTCTGCCTCGCTGGCTCCGCCTCATGGGAGGCCGCCGGACTCCTGGTCCCCTGCTTCGCCGGCTCCGCCTCATGGGAGGCCGCCAGACTCCTGGTTCCCCTGCCTGCTTGCCTCGCCGGCTCCGCCTCATGGGAGGCTGCCTTTACTAAGGGTTTTTTGTTTGCATCTGCCTCCCTGGGCTTACCATGCCTTTGAGAAGAATAAAAACTGGTATGGGGCGGTGTTTAGCTCAGTGGGTAGAGCGCCCGCCCCATGTACAGAGGCTATAGTTCCTCACCTGCAGCGGGTCCAGGTTCGATTCCCGGCCTGGGACCCTTTCCTGCATGTCATTCCCTGCTCTCTCTGACCCCTTTCCTGTCAAGCAACTGTCATATAAAGGCCACTAGAGCCAAAAAAATCCTTAAAAAAAAAAAAAAAAAAAAAAAAAACTGGTATGATGCACCTGAGCTCCGCCTCCGTCCCGGCATTTGGGTCTGCACCCACACATGCCCGTGACACCTTGGGTTACTTACGAGCACGATAATTATTATTATTAATGGAGCAAAGATAACACTAACTACCATGGCAACCACCTGGAAGAGAGTGATATATTTATCCCGATGGGTGAAATAATCAGGTGTTTATAGTGGACTATGATCCTGTTCTGAAAGGTGTTCACACAGAACGCCACTTCAGCGACTACAGTCGCTTAAATAACCCTTGATTAGTTACAGTTTTTGGTCACTTCATCACTTCATTGTGTCAATGGCATGACAACCAGGGAATAATATGAATGAAATGTGTCTGTGGAGGCAGGTAGGCCAGTAGCGTCGCGTCGACGATGTCGGCTAATCGGTTCTAAAAAATCCTCAACATCAAATCCGTAAATTGACGCGAGTCAAGTGACCAAAACAAACCAGCATGGAGGACAAAACTCTGTCTCCAACCACCTCTCAGGCTCAGCAGCCTGCCCTCCCAAGCTCTACATGTCACCAAAACACAACCCGCCGCCCTACATCAAAGGTGTGGGAATACTTTAAACGCAGCCAAGGTATAGTTATTTGCAGTCTTTAGAGTTGGCGTATCACACCAGCACAACTTCCATGTGGGAGCATTTGAAGCGGAGGCATCCTATTATTACTCGTGATGCCGGAGAACAGAAGTAAGTAACGTTACTATCGCTAGGCCTGGGCCTACAATCAATAAATCAATTAACCGGACGGTAATTAAAATTAACTCGGTAAGTTTGCCGGCCTTGGTATATTGCCATATTCCTATGTATTTGGCCTGACGACTGTGGCTGCAGAGGCTAGCGTTAGCAACAGATATTAAACAGCAAATAACTCAGTCAGTTCTAATAATTTCTGAGTGAACCTGCAGCGTAATTACTCTAAAATAGTAAAAAATATTTGACAAAAAAAATAAAATAGTATTCCACCGCCAGGCAATCTTAGATTTAGGTAAATTAAACAGTCCGGTAGATGCGGCAACTCTGGACCTACTATGTAGCTTCAAATCGCTACGCCGGCTACACCCAGCTGCCTACGAGGCAGCGGAACCTCGTACCCGCAGTGTCCGCAAGCGGAGGAGACGTAAATGTGTGATCGGAAGCAGAAGCGGGGATGCCAGGTGGGGGTAGCAACCAAGCTTAGTCTAAGTATTTAGTTTTAGTCGTCTTTCGCCTCCAAACAGGCTGGATGATAAGAGGGTTCACCCTCAGCACCTGATCATGTTTGTTCCATAGCGGAATGAACAGAGTAAACTAGAAACTATTTGGTCCATTCCGTTTGGTTTAAGGCTGAATGAAAGCAAAACAAAATGAAACAGGAGGAGGCGGAGCCGCTAGCATTTGGTGTTTTCATGGATGTTATGTTTGGATGTATATTGTTCACGTTATCTGTTCCTCTTTAGTTTACATGCTGAGGTACATTTAATATATAGAAAACACATCTTTAACTTTTAATAAAATTAGGTTGTAGGATTTTTAATCACACTTCTAAATTCCTTACTGACACAAACATTATAGAGGAAATAAAACAATAGTTTCATTTATTTAATTAGATTAATTATATAAATCGATATAAATAAATAAATAAAAACACTGATACCTGTAGCTGAGCATCGCGGGCCTTTTAACAGCACCCAAATTCAAACAGGCCAATCAACGCATCGCATTTAATCAGGCGCTGATTGGCTGAGCTCGCTCATGTGACTACAGCCGCGCGCACACACATCTCCTCCGGATTCGTCTCAACAAGAGCTCATCTGTTGTTACCTCTGAGAGCACAGATAAACATAATTGTTGTGTAACACAGTGATATCACAGATATCTGCAACGTTTGTCACATGTTCAGTAAAGTCAATAACAGCTTTAGAGATTAATTATGAGAATTAATGCCAGCATTTACAATCAAACATTATCTTTTTTGTTTCATTTTGCGTGTTTTATGTTTGTATCTTGGTTTTGTGTTATGGTATCACAGTGTATTCTCTTATATGCACTCGCGTGCGTGTGTCTGTTTTATTTTATTATTATTAATATGTGTGTGTGTGTGTTTACTGTAATTTGTGTTTTCTCATTGTGTGTGTGTGTGTTAGGGCTAAGTGACATGGTCTTTTTTTTTTTTTTTAAATATCTTGATATCACAATAAATTATATCTCTCTCGATATTTTGCCCAATCGTGTCCAACAGGTGACACTGCAGATCTGTTGGAAGCTCTCTGCCAAAAATAAAGTGCACAGTCAGCAGTATTTTGGTTTTACACATACAGACACAGGGTTTGAGGTCCATAATAATAATCTACAGGAAAAATTAACAAAACATTTTAAAGCACCAATAAAGTGTCCTGAGTCTTAAGTTTCCTTGTTGAGCCAAAAAAAAAAATCCAAATGAAGCAGCTTTGTGGATATTTAAATTAAGGCCTGGAAAATTAGCGCGTTAACGATTTGCATTAATTTGTTCATATTAACATGTTAAAATTAATGGACACAATTAATTTGACCACCGCTCCTTCGCTAGGTGCAGTACAATGATAAACACTTCTGTTTCCTGTAGCTAATGCTGCTACATCCTGAGCTAGCAATGAAACTGAAAACAGAGGCTTCTAAATGGACAGTTTAGCTGTAAAGTATTGCCATAAGGGGATGTGGACAAGACAAAAGTTATTTGAGTGCATTGCAAAGGGGAATTTAATTACCACCTCAGTAATTCTTCCTTAATGAACCATCTACGAGCGAAGCACCCGGGTTCAGCGGCGTCAGGCAGACCTGACGTACTGTGACAAACAACTCTGGAGGAGAGGTTTGGTGCGAGAGGTGGACCTCTTTCCAAACAGATTAATGACAAGTTAACCAATGCTAGGGCTTGTTGGATAGCTACAAATGGCCGCCCTACAAGGATTGTTGAAGATGTGGGATTGCTGATAAAATCAAACACATCCTTCCTTTGCGTGCAAGACGTCAGCGCATTGTGCCACATTAAATGTAGTCCAATGTGAAATACCATACGTTAAGCTGTAAAAATTTAAAGTTTCCTCAAGGCAGAGGAAATTCCTCGATCATTACTTAAAATTGAGGTACTTGAATTATTTGAGGAATCATAAATTAAATGATTCCTCGAATAATTCATGGCTTCAGTTTTGTTCATCATTGTTCTGTGTGTAAATAAAGTCTGGTTTGTTGAATAATTTATAGCATTTGTGGACACAAAGATTGTCTAACTTCAGAGTAGTAATGCAGCCCTTTTCAGTAGTTACTTAAATATATGATGGTTTGGGGGCAGGTGGTATCTGGACAAAATGATACCTTTGAATTTTCCAGCTTGGACTGTCCATTATCATAGGTTAAGAAATGACATTATGAATAGTAGCCACAATAGTGAACCGGTTCTTAGTTTTCTATTTGTTCTAGATTGACCTGCAACATTGTAATGTCTTAGTTGTGGTGCAGCTGACATCTGGTGTTTGTTTGGTTGTGTTCTGGCAAACAGGTGTGGGCCACCGTTGTGTCAACATTATGCACAGTATACGGGCCAGACAAGAACAAGGAGCGTATGCCAGATGTGGGACAGGATAAGAATGCACAGTAGCCCGCATTTAGGCCAGTGCTGGTTTATTTGGCCTGTTTTTGGCTGACATCTGGCATTGTGATGGCTTGGTTGTGGCCAAGTTCTGGCAAACGGGCGTGGAGCGCCTATGTTCAGTCATTCCATTCCAAATGTGGGCCGGATATAACGTGTGGGCCAGAATAAAAATGCATTGTGGCCCACAATTGGGTGCGTGCGTTTATTGGTCAGTTTGTGGTTGACATCTGGCATTGCTATGGCTGTATTGTGGCCCATATTGGGTGCCATCATTACAATCAGTATTTGGCTGACATCTGGTTTTGTAATGGCTCAGTTGTAACTGAGTTCTGGCAAACGGGTGTGGAGCACCGTGCAACACAAAAATAATCATTAGATTAATTGTCTAATTAGTCGTTAGAATAGTCGACTATTTACGGTGGCTGGGAAGTGTCAGGTGAATGCATTTACAGAACCGAACACAAATACAAACAGGTCACAACACGAATGCAAACCGGCCACAACGGAAGTGTTTCTGACGGACGGGTATTATGATATGATGGCCTGATATGAAAAATATAAGAGTATCCTGATCAACTTTCACTTACTCTCATACGCGTTTCAATGTCTTCTTCTTGTTCTTCTCTGTTCTGGTGGGTTAAAAACATCTGCCAGAAACGTGTCCGTCTGTAATACCGGTCCGTCGGAAACACTTCCGTTGTGGCCATTTTGCATTCGTGTTCATTTCTTTAAATGCATTCACCTGACACTTCCTGGCCACTGAGTTTCTGCAACGGAAACCAGGGTTTCTTCGACAGAACCTGCCAGCAAGTAGGTTCAGTTCATGGACAATGTTACCATGGTAACAGACTCGGAGTAGAACATACCTCGCCTTCAGGAATTCCCCTCTGTTCTCTTAACTTTAGTCCTGCTGACAAAGAAACGAAATACAACTGCACAAGAAGTCCAAACACAAGTTTTTGTTGTCTTTTTTGTATGGCTTTGGACTATTTTGTTGCTATTTTGTTGTATTGCATTTGTTTTTGGAGTTATTGTGTGTTTTTGGCATGTTTTTGTTGTTGCTGTATGTATATTTGTTGCCATTTATAATAATTTTGTGGTGTTTTGTGCATTTTTGGCATTGTTTTGTTTTGTTGTCTTTCATGTCTTTTTGGAGTCATTATGTGTGTTTTTGGAGTATTTTTTTTTGGCCCGTTTTGTGTATTTTTGTTACCATAATTACCATAGTTATAATGTTGTTTATTTTTTTTAATTTTGTTGTATTTTGTGTGTTTTTGGAGTGCTTTTTGTCGTCAATTAGCGTATTTGCTTACATTTTTGTGCATTTTCCTGTCATTTATATGTAATTTTGTAGTTATTTTGCCAACAGTTGCCAATGTGCTGTGATGTCCCATCACCTGATACACCAGGGAATCCTTTTCTTATCCTCTGCAGGTATACGCATCAAAGAGAGGGGGAGAGCTACAGCACAAGCCTCAGGCAGAGCCAGGCGTGCCCAGACTTCACAGGTGGATGTGCTTAACTTTTTTTTTTCCAAAACAGTTTTTTATTAATTTTTAGAACATAACACTTACCATACATTAAAAAACAACACAATGGCCATTTAGAATTAATAACATAGATAAAGTAAAGCTTCCCACGCTCAAAGGCCTTTAACATACAACATGAATGACATTTGGTCTGCTCTTCAACACATAGGTGATCTTCTCCAGTGGAAGGGTTGAGAACATCTGTTGTCTCCACTGATCCACAGCAGGTCCATGACTCTTTTTCCAATGTAGTAAAATATAGAAAGAATATCTGTAATATTACGTGAATATCTGTTAAAGTCACGTTTTTGTATTAGCTCTGTCTGCTAGCATAGCTTCTCTTCTTCACTACAAGATATCTGCATCCCAACCGACCACTGGGTGACCAGCGCCCTCTGCTGGTCCAAACAAATATCTGATGTAAATACAGTAAAATTACTGTTTTTTTTAAGTCCAATTATTAAGGCACAAAATACATTTTCAGTTGCACTTTTAAAAAGAAAAGGAACTATTATGCAGTTTTGTATTGTTTACTATAGAACCAGAATTTAAACTAATAGGCTTCTTCTTCATTTGTATTATTCCTTTATTTATTTTATTTAGGATTTATTTTTAGTTAAATTGCATTGTTTTGAATAGTTTATCAAGGGATTCTTTTGACAATAAAAAATAAAAGGAAAATAACACAGTATTTTCTAGTTTTTTTCCCGAAAAAAAATAAAGGAACATTTTTCAGTCATCATTTGTCTACAGTCTCGTTTTGTAAAATAAATCATGAGAGAATCGTATCGTGAACCCAGAATCGTGAATGGAATCGTATCAGGAGTTGAGTGAATCGTTACATCCCCAATCTTCCTATAATAACACATACTGTACAGTGTTCCTCTACAGTCTGTACATTTTGGACATACATCTGGAATGTTATCACATCTATTAATATTTACCGGCTTTACGTAGATTGGCATCAACCATTTGAACTGAATGAATCTGAGGCGTACATTAATAGATATGCTACTGTATCTCCACTGCTCCTCAGATAAATCTAATGATACATCTTCATTCCAAGCTTTCAGTCTCCCATATGAATCATCACCCATCATAACATTGTATATATGTGATATTATCCCTTTATTTCCTCTAAGTTTGATTGAGTAGGTTCCCTTAGTACATTATTCTGGGTTTTCTGTATGAAAGATATTTAAATAAATTATATATGAAATTTATCTTGCAACTCCTGAAAGCACATTAGTGTCACTATTGGGTAGGTAAACATCTTGACTCGTTCTCAGTTCTTTGACTCTCATATACAAAATACTGCATCAGGTACAAAGAAATGGTTGCTCCATATTGGGCTGAACTGGGATAAACCATTTGGTTCTTTCAAGTATTTTTTCACATCTCTCCATACTCTGATCATATTTTTAATTATTGGATTTTTAGTTTGTTTTAATAATGTAACTGTATTGGACAAAGGGAGTTCTAAATGTAACCCTTGACTTTCCATGGTGGAGAATGATTTGTGTAATAGAACATCAAAGACCTGGACTGTGTATCCCAGTAATGTCACGATGGAGATTCTGACATTTTAGACCTCCTCGTTCATATGAAGGTAGAGCAAAGACAAGGCTTTTATTATTCCATATAAATGCTATAAACTGATAAAAGCCTAGAGGAATGTTTTAGAACAAATAGAGTAGCTTTGAGAACACATTCATTTTCAATAACTCTCCCGATCATAGACATTGGTAGAGGCATCCATCTTACAATTAAATTCGTTAGGTCTCTCTTTGTGAGATCATAATTTATTTCTACACTGTAAATTGCATTTTGGCATTTTTGTTGTCCCAATGTTTTATTTTATGTCCATTGAACAAGCCTTTGGTTATGTTGTTGTTATAATTTAGAATCATTAGTCAAACACATCTTAACTACACAAAAAATGTTAAACAATAATTTCATGTCCTGTCAAATGAAAGATCTATGTCTACTTGACTTTAGAGCATAAAAACGTATGTCCACTAGGTGGCAATAAGTGCCTCAAAGTCAGTTTGGCCAGACCGCCAATGATAACAGAAGAAGAAGGCTACGGAGATCTGCTAACACTTTACTAGCTTCAGAAAGACAAACTGCTCATCATTTTCATTTATAGTTAAAGCTATTACGTCTATATAAAGGTGACATTGAACCAGGTTAAAGGAGTCGATCATTTTGGTAAGTTTTCTTTGTTTTTCTGTCAAAGTTGAAGTTTTTTTTTTTATAGCAGTTAAATAGCATTAGCTTAAAGGAAAACACAGAAGCTCAGAATTTGAACGTTTCTGTTGTAATGCTAAGTTTAGTGTTAAATATAACTATGTATATTTTATATTTGAACGTTAGAAGTCAAGTTTCTGTTGTTTGTTTGTTGGTTGGGTTGGCAGGGAAATGGGGGGGGGTCTTACTCGGTAATCCACAAGTGTAGGCGGTGGGCGGAGTCTGCTAATACTTTCTTTCTGGCCGCCTTCTACTCTTAAACATGTTAATAAATGATTCATTACCCCTTTAGCACCGAAAGAATATCTGTAATATTACTTGAATATCTGTAAAAGTCACGTTTTTCTATTAGCTCTGTCTGCTAGCATAGCATCTCTTCTTCACTGCTAGAATATCTGCATGCCAACCGACCACTGTGTTACCAGC
Source organism: Gouania willdenowi (assembly GCF_900634775.1). Classification (NCBI taxonomy): domain Eukaryota; kingdom Metazoa; phylum Chordata; class Actinopteri; order Blenniiformes; family Gobiesocidae; genus Gouania; species Gouania willdenowi. The sequence goes on from NC_041065.1 coordinate 34,627,872, forward strand.
GCCCTCTGCTGGTCTAAACAAATATGACGTAACTCAGGACTTTTTTAAAGTCCAATTGTTAAGGCACAAATTTTTTAAAAGAAAAAGAACTATTATGCAGTTTTGCATTGTTTGTTATTGAACCAGAATTTAAATTAATAGGCTTAATTTTCATTTGTATTATTCCTTTATTTATTTCATTCAAGATTTATTATTAGTTAAATTGCATTGTTTTGAATAGTTTATCAAGGAATTCTTTTGACAATGAAAAATAAAAGGAAAAGAGTACAGTATTTTCTAGTTTTTTCCCCAAAAAAACAATTGTCTACAGTCCCATTTTGTAAAATAAATCGTGAGAGAATCGTATCGGGAGTTGAGTGAATCGTTACATCCCTAAAACTATGTTTGGAGTGCTTTATCCGCCATGTTTAAATTTGGACAGCGAATGGAAAGGAAGGTTGTTAGTTTAAATGGGATAACACAGTGGCAGTACTTTCTATATATTGAGGTTGGCTGCTTTACTTTGTCATATTTGTACATAGTATGTTTCTGAAGCAAATTAGGTTTCTGTTCAATCTCAATGATAGAACAAAAATAATAATCTAAAAAAAAAAACATTTCAATGTATTTAGCTATTATTTCCCAATGTCCAAAATGGGCTTGCTGTGTACTTTCTACAGCTGTACATCAGGATTCACCAGTGCTGCTGATGGTCCATGATTGGCTTCCACCTCCCTCTGAAGGTAATGTACTTCCTACATGTAGTTTGTTGTGAGATAACCAGAGTTCTACTCTCTTAGCTTTAGGTTATTGAGATGTACATGCAAGTTTGCTCAGTGAAATGTTAACATACTGTAACAATTAATTTTTTAATTGTTTAACTGAGTTTTCACTCTTTCTCTATTCTGAAGGTGCCCATGGTGACAAGGTCTTTTACACTGGATGAAGTGGACCTGTAAACTTTGTACTTTTTTCTGTGGAAATCGTAAGCGAATCATTGAACATTATCAAAGTAATCACAGACATTATGGAAGAACTTGCCCTCTTCCCTGCATATACAGTAACTGCTCACAGTATTTCAGATCCAAAAAATCCTTACAGGTCCATCTGAGAGATCACGGACTCATTGAAAACACTAGTGGACTCATAAGCGTTAAGGTAAAATGCTTGTTGTGTAACTTTAATGAGGCAGTTGGCCTCAAACACTTCATTTCACATCTAGGACAGCATCTGCAGGACAAGGAAACTGTTTCATGTCCTTTTAATAACTGTCTTTTCAAATCTCGTTGTCACCAGAACTGCACTTTAAAATATTTTAAGACTGAAATTATCATTAGGAATGTGAACCTGGAACATTCTCAGACTGCAACACAGTAGAACTGCAGTTGGATACAGATGAAGGGGAATTTGATGTGCCTATTGATACTGAAACTGATTTTGAACAAGAGTACAATGACACTGGTCAAAAAATTCAGGAAAGACTTGCTTCCTTACTTCTGCCCATGCAAGCTATTTAACATGTCTCTAAACGAGCCACTGAAGAAATTGTCAGAGAATTTTATGACATTGGCCTTTTGATTGGTGATTTAAATGTTCATATTTTTAAGTTGAAACACTTTTATTTTACAGTGCACTATTTCTTTCAGATCTGGCTAAATTTGGATTTCCAGGTACTCAAACTGTGAAACTATATTAAATTATAATACCTCACGTGGTGGATTGGCTCTGTCATTTGTGTTTAATAACAGTATTGAAGACTTGGTTCTGTTAATTTTGTAACCAGATATTTTACTATATTACTTTATTATTTACAAAATGATTAGTATTGACTTGCTTAAATTTGTCAAGAATAAAATTACATCGTACAGCAAAATTTTATGACTCGTTGGTGGAAACCGAGTTCCCACTAAACTGAGGATGAGAACGCAAAGCAATAGCAAATGGTTTGATTGCTAATGTGAACAATAAGTGAGTGAGCGTCATTGTCTACAACCTCTGCTAATCCTAATTGGTTCTGAAATATTTTTATTTGTCATAATAATAATAATAGTGTCTTGGACACTCGGGTAAAGAGAGGGGCGGAGCTGTCAACTGATCACCACCTGGTGGTGAGTTGGCTCCAATGGCTGGGGAGGATGCCGGTTAGACCTGGCAGACCCAAACGTATAGTGAGGGTCTGCTGGGAACGCCTGGCAGAGTCTCCCGTCAGAAGGAGCTTCAACTCCCACCACCGGGAAAACTTCAACCATGTCTCGGAGGAGGTGGGGGACATTGAGTCCGAGTGGGCCATGTTCAGTGCCTCTGTTGCTGAGGCGGCTGATCGGTGCTGTGGCCGCAAGGTAGTCGATGCCTGTCGTGGCGGCAATACCCGAACCCGTTGGTGGACACCGGGGGTGAGGGATGCCGTCAAGCTGAAGAAGGAGTCCTACCGGGCCTTTTTGGCCTGTGGGACTCCGGAGGCAGCAGGCAGGTACCGACGGGCCAAGCGGAGTGCAGCCACGGCAGTCGCCGAGGCCACAGCCCGGACATGGGAGGAGTTTGGTGAGGCCATGGAGAACGATTTCCGGACGGCTTCGAATAGATTCTGGACCACTATCCGGCGTCTCAGGAGGGGGAAGCAGTGCACCATCAACACTATGTATGGGCGGATGGTGCGCTGCTGACCTCGACTCGAGACGTTGTGGATCGGTGGGGGGAATACTTTGAAGACCTCTTCAATCCCACCGACACGCCTTCCAATCAGGAAGCAGGGCCCAGGGACCCGAGAGTGGGCTCTCCTATCTCTGGGGCTGAGGTTGCCGAGGTGGTTAAAAAGCTCCTCGGTGGCAGGGCTCCGGGGGTGGATGAGATCCGCCCGGAGTTCCTCAAGGCCCTGGATGTTGTGGGGCTGTCATGGCTGACACGACTCTGCAACATCGCGTGGACATCGGGGGCAGTGCCTCTGGATTGGCAGACCGGGGTGGTGGTCCCCCTTTTTAAGAAGGGGGACCGGAGGGTGTGTTCCAATTATAGAGGGATCACACTCCTCAGCCTCCCCGGTAAGGTCTATTCAGGGGTACTGGAGAGGAGGGTCCGCCGGATAGTTGAACCTCGGATTCAGGAGGAGCAATGTGGTTTTTGTCCTGGCCGTGGAACTGTGGACCAGCTCTACACCCTCAGCAGGGTCCTTGAGGGGTCATGGGAATTTGCCCAACCAGTCCACATGTGTTTTGTGGACCTGGAAAAGGCATTTGACCGTGTCCCTCTGGGATTCCTGTGGGGGGTCCTCCGGGAGTATGGGGTATCGAACCTCCTGATGGGAGCTGTTCGTTTCCTGTATGACCGGAGTCAGAGTCTGGTGCCGGCAGTAAGTCGAAATCGTTTCCGGTGAGGGTTGGACTCCGCCAGGGCTGCCCTTTGTCACCGATTCTGTTCATAACTTTTATGGACAGAATTTCTAGGCGCAGTCAGGGCGTTGAGGGGGTCCGGTTCGGGGGCCTCAGTATTGCATCACTGCTTTTTGCAGATGATGTGGTCCTGTTGGCTCCAACATACCGTGACCTTCAACTCTCACTGGATCGGTTCGCAGCCGAGTGTGAAGCGGCCGGAATGAGAATCAGCACCTCCAAATCCGAGTCCATGGTTCTCGACCGGAAAAAGGTGGAGTGCCTTCTCCGGGTTGGAGATGAGGTTCTGCCCCAGGTGGAGGAGTTCAAGTACCTCGGGGTCTTGTTCACGAGTGAGGGAAGGATGGAGCGAGAGATCTACAGGCGGATTGGTGCGGCGTCTGCAGTGATGCGGAGTCTACACCAGTCCGTCATTGTAAAAAGGGAGCTGAGCCAAAAAGCAATGCTCTAGATTTACAGGTCGGTCTACGTTCCAACCCTCACCTATGGTCATGAACTTTGGGTCATGACCGAAAGAACAAGATCACGGGTACAAGCGGCCGAAATGAGTTTCCTCCGTAGGGTGGCTGGGCTCTCCCTTAGAGATAGGGTGAGAAGCTCAGTCATTCGGGAGGGGCTCAAAGTAGAGTCGCTGCTCCTCCGCATCGAGAAGAGCCAGATGAGGTGGCTCAGGCACCTAATTAGGATGCCCCATGAACGCCTCCCTAGTGAGGCGTTCAGGGCACGTCCCTCCGAAAGGAGGCCCCGGGGAAGACCCAGGACACGCTGGAGAGACTATGTCTCTTGGCTGGCCTGGGAACGTCTCGGGGTCCCCCTGGAAGAGCTGGAGGAAGTGGCCGGGGAGAGGGAAGTCTGGGCCTCCCTACTGAGGATGCTGCCCCCGCGACCCGGAAACGGCTAAGCGGAAGAAGATGGATGGATGGATAATTTCAGCAGTCTGATTTTTATATAGTATATTCACCCAGGTATAATTATTCCATTCTATCAAAGGCCTTTTCAGTGTCTATTGATTGAAGAACAGTGTGAAGTACATCATTATCATAATTTTAATAGTAGTTTTTATTCTGTCATTTCATTCCATTAAACATTAAACAAAACATTTCCATAATTTTGTGTACAGCATGACTAAAAGGCTTTAGGCTGAAATTAATAGTTATTATGTTTAACCATGTTTACAAAAACAAAAACACAAAGATTTATAATAAACAATTCCAAGTGTCCAACAGAATAGAAATACACATGTATTTAGAATTAGTGTTTTTAACAGACATTTCATTTTATTTTATGTTATTTTTAGTTTTAAACTAAATCATGACATCATTTAATTCATTTCATCCTTTATTCATTAGTTGCTACTTTATTCATCCTAAACTTTTATATTTTTTAGTTATAGTAGATTTATACATCAACCTCTTATTTGTTCTAGATTTGACTTTATTTAAAATGCTGGTTCCTCTGAGGTTCAAAAAGCTCCTGGATGTGAAGAGGGAGAAGATTATGTGCTTTATACACTATTAATATTGTGTTAAGGTCATAATTAATGAATTAAATTTAACAATCTCCTTATATTGTGAAAGCCCCGCCTACCCATTATAAATCCATTTTGATCCCAGTCATTTATGTGAGGTAGAATATTTTATAGTTGCCTTGACAACACTTTAGTGATTATTTTTATATCCTAATTCAATAAGCTAATGGGTCTAAACTTCACATTTATTCATGGTTTACCTGGTTTTAACATCATCTCTGTATTAATTGTAGAAGGAGTTCAACTGAAAAACTTCTGTAATCATTTCCAACAGAGAAACCATTCATTTGTCTTTACATTTCTTATACAGATCAGAGTTGAGATCATCTGGTTTCTTCTTTGGTCATTTCTAAGTTTAGATCATTTTTGTTTTAAGATCCTTGGTTTATCCAATTTATTCATAAATATGTGTATTTCTTGTGTGTAGTGGTTTGTGCTTTATACAGCTCTTCATACTGTATTTTAAAGGCCATATTAATCTCCTGTGGATCTAACAGGGTTTGTCCATCAGATGGTATTGATACAGTAGGTGATTTAGATTGTTTTACCAGCTTTATGTCTCTGCTCATAAAATTATTGTTGAAGTGTTTATCGTATTCAGTCAATTATTCTTTTTCTAATTTTGTGTTAATCTTATCTTGAAGGACTTTCTAATTGTGTCCTAACTTCTTGATTCTTTTTGGATTTATGACCCGTATAACTAATTATATGTCCTTTAAGGAATGCCTTAAATGCTTCCCATTTTATAGATGCTCTTGTTTGTGTGGTATTAATTTCAAAGAAAATATGAATTTGTTCACTTAAATATTTAACCAAGTCTTCATCCTTTATGTTTCTACATCATCTTTATATATCAAGCAGCAGGGAGCGTGGTCTGAGATCACAATATTACCATAAGAGCAGTCATAAACTGTGGACTGTAATATGCTAGACAAGAAATAAATCTATTCTAGAATAAGTCTGGTGAGAGCCCATATATCTATTAGAGTTAAATCTTTCATGAATCTATAACTTGTAGCTCTACAACTTGTTACGAATGGTGAGACTCAGGTGCAGGTCAACAAGACACGACTTCAAATTGCATACAATAAGTTTTAATAAACAACCAGCCAAAATACAAAAACAACCAGAAACAAAACAAATGCTATACTACACAAAAATATCCTAACAAAAAACAACTTCAATGAGCGAAAAGTACCAACTGAATAAAAAGCTTAACTGGGGTGCAGCAGAGTATGAGGGAAAGGAAGTCCGGCAAATGTCAGTGGCAGGTGGATTGCTGACGGGGTGATGGAGGGTGAGTGGTGAAGCTGCAGAAGTCCGGGTGTAGGGATCCAGGGAGTTTGCAGGGGTGCAGAGGGTAAGGAAATCCGGAGTTTGTCCTGTCTTGTCCACAGAGGGTAGAGGAGGGTTTGGAGGCCAGAGTGTGCAGAGTTCCAACTGAGAAAATAAAGATAAAGGTAAGCTTTGGCAATAGATCTACAAACAGACTGATTTTTGAGGTCAGACACTGACGATTCAGCTTTACAGTCCGACGAGGAACTGAAGTCCAGAGTGAAGCTTTATTCAGTGGAGAAGATCAGACCCAGGTGCACTTCATCAGCTGATTGGTAGACAATCCACCTGCCAAGCTGCCACCCACCTAGAGAGAACAGAGACTGCACTACCTGGCTTCCGAGCCAGAGGGCGTGACAGTACCCCCCCTCCTACGTGCACCTCCAGGTGTACGAAGCAACCGGTCAGGATGCCGCTGGCGAAAATCCCGGACAAGGGCAGGATCCACAATAAAACGCCGGGGTACCCAGCTCCGCTCCTCCGGACCATACCCCGCCCAGTCCACCAAATACTGCAACCCACGACCACGTCGCCGGACATCCAACAGGCGACGCACCGAATAGACGGGACCACCGTCCACCATCCTGGGTGGAGGAGGGGGATGGACAGGGGGGGCCAGTGGGCTCTCCTTAACCAGTCTAACCTGGGAGACGTGGAATGTAGGATGGATTTTCATAGAGGCAGGTAGTGTAAGGCGCACCGCACTGGGATTAATGACACGCTCAATAATAAAGGGACCCACAAACTTGGGAGCCAGTTTCTTGGATTCCACCTTAAGCGGAAGATCCTTAGCCCTAAGCCAAACCTTTTGTCCAGGGGAGTAGACAGGAGCGGGAGATCTACAACGGTTGGCTTGCTCCTCCATCCTCCGTGAGGCCTTCAGCAGTGAAATTCTGGCTCTTTTCCAGGTACGCTCACATCTGCGAAGGAAGGACTGAAGCGAGGGGATTGCAATCTCCCGTTCTTGGGAGGGAAACAATGGTGGTTGGTAACCTACAGAGCACTGAAACGGAGAGAGACCTGAGGAGGCATTAGACAAAGAGTTATGGGCATATTCAATCCATGGTAAGAGACTGCTCCAGGCAGAGGGGTTATCCGAGGTCATGCATCTGAGAAATGTCTCGAGGGATTGATTAGCACGTTCTGTCTGTCCATTAGATTGAGGATGGAAACCCGAAGTAAGACTAACTGATGCTCCAAGAGCAGAACAAAAGGTTTTCCATACCTCCGAGGTGAACTGGGGTCCCCGGTCCGAGACTATGTCAGCTGGGATGCCATGGAGCCGAAAAACATGGAGGATGAGGAGGTCAGCGGTCTCTCTTGCAGAGGGCAACTTTGGAAGAGCAATGAAGTGAGCAGTCTTAGAAAAACGATCAATAATCGTGAGAATAGCCGTGTTGCCGTGAGATGGAGGGAGTCCGGTAACAAAGTCAACTGCTATATGCGACCAAGGGCGATGTGGAATAGGCAGGGGTTGGAGATAACCGGAACTGGGCTGATTTGGGGTCTTATTAGTGGAACAGACGGTACATGCAGCCACAAACTCACGAGTATCCTTTTTCATGGATGGCCACCAGAACCTTTGCCTTAACACTTCCAACGTCCGAGTGGCTCCGGGGTGGCAGGTCAGACGGGAGGCATGAGCCCATAAAAGCACCTGGGGACGAACAGAACCTGGGACAAACAGGCGATTAGGAGGACCCCCGCCAGGGTCCGGATGTTGCTCCTGAGCTCTCCGAACTTGGGATTCAATCTCCCAGACCAAGGATCCAACTACACATGATTTGGGAAGAATGTGTTCTGGCTCACCTGGCGAGTCCGGGACTGCAAACTGGCGGGACAGAGCATCAGGCTTGACATTCCTGGATCCGGGTCGATAGGTGAGGGAGAACTTGAAACGTCCAAAAAAGAGTGTCCAGCGGGCCTGGCGGGCATTTAGACGTTTGGCAGAACGAATATACTCCAGATTCCTGTGATCTGTCCAGACTATGAAGGGTTGTTCTGCTCCCTCCAGCCAATGGCGCCATTCCTCCAATGCCATCTTCACCGCCAGTAACTCCCGATCGCCGACGTCATAATTCCTCTCTGCAGGTGACAAACGCCGAGAGAAGAAAGCACATGGATGTAACTTTTTATCTGAGGGAGAACGTTGAGAGAGAACCGCCCCCACCCCTGTGTCAGAAGCATCAACCTCCACAATGAACTGAAGTTGGGAATCGACTTGCGTGAGGATGGGAGCGGATACAAACCGATCTTTCAGATCTTGGAAGGCTTGATCTGCCTCGGGTGTCCAAACAAAAGTCCTCTTGATGGAGGTGAGCGAAGTCAAGGGTGCAGCTATCCGGCTATAGTTCCTGATAAAACGTCTGTAGAAGTTAGCAAAACCAAGAAAGCGTTGCAATTGCTTACGGTTTTCCGGAGTGGGCCAGTCCTTGACAGCGGTCACCTTCTGGGGATCCATCTTGACCTCTCCTGCAGAAATGATATAACCAAGAAATGAAACAGAGGATTTGTGGAACTCACACTTTTCTGCTTTGACAAACAAGCGGTTCTTGAGCAGCCGCTCTAGAACCAGGTGAACATGTTGAATATGTTCTTCGGGGTTGCGGGAGAAGATGAGGATGTCATCCAGATATACAAAGACAAACCGGTTCAACATGTCTCTGAGGACGTCGTTGATCAGATTCTGGAAGACGGCAGGAGCATTGGTGAGTCCAAAAGGCATGACCAAATATTCAAAGTGGCCAAGTGGAGTGTTGAAGGCAGTCTTCCACTCGTCTCCTTGTCGGATACGGATGAGGTGGTAAGCATTACGCAGATCAAGCTTGGTAAAGATTGTAGCACCGTGCAAGGGGGTAAAGGCAGAGTTAATCAGAGGTAGCGGATATGTATTTTTAACAGTGATGTCGTTTAGTCCCCGGAAATCGATACAGGGTCGTAAGGTCTTATCTTTCTTAGCCACAAAGAAAAAACCAGCCCCCACCGGCGACGATGATGGTCTGATAATTCCGGCTGCCAGAGATTCGCGGATGTATGTCTCCATGGCGGCTTGTTCGGGCTTTGACAGGTTGTACAGTCTGCTGGTAGGTAATGTCCCCCCCTGTATCAAGTTAATAGCACAATCATAAGGGCGATGTGGTGGTAAAGACAGAGCCCTTTCCTTGCTAAAAACTGGTGCTAAGTCATGGTACTCACTGGGAACCAAATCCAACTGAACTGGAAATTCCGGAGTCAGTGGGGAGATACCAATGGGGGTCAAGGCAGACTGGAGGCAGGTTTCGTGGCAGCGAGGATCCCATGTGGTGATTTCTTTTCTTTTCCAGTTGAATTGGGGGTTATGTGACTGGAGCCATGAAAAACCTAATACCATAGGAGGTTGGGGATGATCTATCAGATTGAATGTGATAACTTCTCGATGATTACCGGCTAAAACTAGCGTAACAGGAACGGTCTGCTGCTGTACCTGGGCGAGATGCAGACCATTAAGGGCTCGAACTTCTAAAGGGGTTCTAAGGGTGACCAGAGGAATGTCCATCTGCTTAGCAAGACGTCGATCCAAAAAACTCTCTTCGGCTCCAGAGTCAATCAGGGCTTGAACCGGAAGGGACTGGGACTGCCAACAAAGACATGCGGAAATTAGAAGACGAGGTAGGGAGTTCATGGTTGTTTGGCTCACCCATATCTCCCCGACTACCGATGAGCCTGATCTTTTTCCTTCCGCTGGGGACATGCAGCAATGAAGTGACCGGCCCTGCCACAATACATACAGGCATTCGTATCTCGTCGATGCTGCCTCTCCTGGGCAGAGAGTTGTGTGCGGCCCAACTGCATAGGCTCTGGATCAGGGTCAGGACGAGGAGAGGAAGGGAAGACCGGTGACTTGAAAACAGGAGAGGACCGGGACTCTTCTGAGCGCCGATTTCTTTCTCTGCGTCGCTCCCTCATGCGGTTGTCCATCCGAGTGGCCAAGGCGATTAACTGGTCCAGATCGGCAGTTTCATCTCGGGTGGCAAGTTCGTCCTTAATGGAATCATGGAGGGCTGCATAGAAGGCTCCCTGAAGAGACTGGTCGTTCCATCCACTGCTGGCCGCCAGGGTGCGGAATTCCACAGAGAGCTCAGCCACACTGCGATTTCCCTGTCGGATTGACAGTAGCCGATGTCCCGCATCCTTCCCTTCAACAGGGTGGTCAAACACTTTTTTCATTTCATTTACAAAGGACTGATATGAATTGCAGATTTCATCTTGTCTATTCCAAACTGCTGTCCCCCAGTCTCTAGCTGACCCAGAAAGCAAACTGATCAAAAAGGCTACTCTAGACCTTTCTGTAGAATAAGATGAAGGCTGGAGATCAAATACTAAAGATACCTGAGTTAAAAAAGCTTGGCAAGAGTTAACATCCCCGCTAAACCGTTCGGGAACCGGAACAAAAGGTTCACGGGCAGGTGGAGTGACAGCAGGACTAGCAACAGGTGCAGAATTAGCTACAGCACCCACTGACTGAGAACCACCGCCTAACTGTGCTACTTTTGAAGTGAGCAGTGAAACCTGCTTCAACAAAGCATTATTGCTGTCCACTAGGGTGCGAAGCAGCGTCTCGTGCTGACCTAAAAGGGTTCCCTGATCAATTATAGCCTTCTGTAAAGGACCCCCCGATTGTGCTGCTTCAGTGCCGGTCTCGTTGCCTGCTGAGTTCATCATGGTCGGACTGTACTGTTACGAATGGTGAGACTCAGGTGCAGGTCAACAAGACACGACTTCAAATTGCATACAATAAGTTTTAATAAACAACCAGCCAAAATACAAAAACAACCAGAAACAAAACAAATGCTATACTACACAAAAATATCCTAACAAAAAACAACTTCAATGAGCGAAAAGTACCAACTGAATAAAAAGCTTAACTGGGGTGCAGCAGAGTATGAGGGAAAGGAAGTCCGGCAAATGTCAGTGGCAGGTGGATTGCTGACGGGGTGATGGAGGGTGAGTGGTGAAGCTGCAGAAGTCCGGGTGTAGGGATCCAGGGAGTTTGCAGGGGTGCAGAGGGTAAGGAAATCCGGAGTTTGTCCTGTCTTGTCCACAGAGGGTAGAGGAGGGTTTGGAGGCCAGAGTGTGCAGAGTTCCAACTGAGAAAATAAAGATAAAGGTAAGCTTTGGCAATAGATCTACAAACAGACTGATTTTTGAGGTCAGACACTGACGATTCAGCTTTACAGTCCGACGAGGAACTGAAGTCCAGAGTGAAGCTTTATTCAGTGGAGAAGATCAGACCCAGGTGCACTTCATCAGCTGATTGGTAGACAATCCACCTGCCAAGCTGCCACCCACCTAGAGAGAACAGAGACTGCACTACCTGGCTTCCGAGCCAGAGGGCGTGACACAACTAGTATGTGACTGATCTACTCCACTTGATCTATACAATTCTGGGTTTAATCCACAATTAAAATCTCCCCCAGTTACTGTATGTGAGACCCCTGAAGAGTAGAAAAAATAAAAAAAAAATAAAATGTAAAATTACTATCATCCACATTAGGTCCATAAATATTTGTCAAATGAAGTACTTTCCTCTTCTGTCTTTGATAGTATATGTAATTTGAAATGGAACGGACTCATGTATTAATGTCATGACTTGTCTAGACTGTGATGTAAATGCTACTGTATACACATTACCCCACCACCTCTTTGTCCTTGTCATCCAGGAGACCAGTTTCCTGTAAAAACACTAGTTTGGAATCATCTCCTTTATTTTGTTCATAACTTGTTTAATGTTTTGAAGGGTTAGGGTTAGTTCCACAGTTCCATGAAATCAAATTAATATTATTATTGTGTAATGACATAGTTGAGGTTGCTTTGTCGTATGAAAATATGTTGGATTTCAATGACATTTACAAGCGTTTGAAAAACTCCATGTTTTGTGATTTCTACACAGTTTCCTTCAGACCGCCTTCATTCACACATACAGGCTTTTTGGTGGGTTAGGGTAGGTCAACCGCCTGGACCCGAACCCTATTAAAGTCATTTTGTGGGATTACAATTCTAATTGATCTCAACCCTGCCAAACTCTTCCATGTAATAGAAACAGTTGGACGTATACATGTAATGACTTTTATAGACTTGTATATGGCTCGTGTTTTATCATCTGCTGAGGTTTTTGGCCACAGCTTTCTGTCACTTGTGGAATTCACCTTCAATACATCGTATTAATATAATATAATATATAAATATATAATATATAAACGCAAATGCATTTTACAGACAGACATCAACCACGAGGAAATGTAATCTGTTGCATTGCACCGTACCTTCAACAGAGATATTAACTGGTTTAATCTAGTAAGAAGCTTTGGATGAACCAACCACATGGTTTGGCTTTCTGTAGCGTTTCAGTGCTAGCGTAGCCCCCCCAGCGTCAGATTATCTCCAATAATCCTGTGCAGATCACCAAAAATGACAAACATTCCCAATGGGACCAAATACAACAGTCATGTGACAAAGTGAGTCCATTTACAAACTAAATGAATACATGAGGAATAAAATGAAAGCAAAGTGGGAGGAGTTTATTTCACAATATGTCGGAGGATCCGACTTTGTGTCTTTTTTACATCACGGATCAGGATTAATGTTAAAACAGATGTAAAATGTGGGGCAGCATGACATGTTATTATCATTCAGCTCCCATCATACATATGAAAACATGACATTCTATGAAATGTTTCCATTGTTTCTGAAATGTACTCATCGTGGGACAAATGTATCTATTTTATTTGATTTATTCCCACTGTCAGGTCCTCAATTATCTAAGGCAGAGATGGACACATTTTTAAATGTGATTGTTTGATCCGAGGGCCACATTAACAATATTTATGTCATCATGTAGATCAGGATGCAGATGCAATTTAAAGATGAACGTGCCTTAGTATGCACTACTACATATAAAGGATATTTAAAGTATGTACGGCAACGACAAAACCCAATAAGTCACATATCAGTTCCTGCAGGATCTCCTCTTTTAAATCTCATTGATTTTGTAACCAAGTTATTACTAATTTGGAGATATGTTCAATAATTAAAAATAAAAAAGCTGATTTTTTTTTTTTAATTGAATTATGAAATGCAGTCATGTTTTTTCTGTCATTTTAATTTCTCTTTAGGGCCGAATAGGATGTTCTAAAGGGCCGGATTTGGATCCCGGGCCTTGAGTTTGACACATTTCTCTATCTATCTATAAAGCAAAGAAGGTCTGCGTACGTGTGTGTGTGTGTGTGTGTGTGTGTGTGTGTCGTAAAACATTCAAAACGTTTGTTTTCAGATTACGGCCCTCTCAGTATTGAGCGCTCTACTTCCTGTTCCGGGTCATGACGTCACTGTGTCGCAGTTTGTTTGGGTTTAAAAAACAAGGTCAATATTAAAAACGTTGTTGTACCGCTAAAAGTTATTTAAGTTAATATTTCATAGTTGTTTAAAATGATCCCTGTGACTTCACTTCCTCCTCTGTCTCCATGACTGAGCTGACGGCCAATAGCTGAACATCTCACAAACTATCTAAACAATGATTTTTGTTTTTTATTTAATCCACTCACTCATGTAGTTTGGAGCTTTACATTTTGTTTTGCTTTACACTTTTATTGTGGTTTGGGCTTTAAAATGAATAAAAAACACAAAATACAGCGGCTATTTTAGACAGGACTCTACAGGTGAGCTGCGTAGCACAATCAGCTGGAGACGAGTGTAGAAATGTTTGCTTAAAAACCCAAGAAGCAGCAGTTTGATCACTGATGTTTTTAAAATACTAACGTTTGTTTGATTTACATGAATTACCAGATTATTATGATTTGTGTTAAACTGAAATGTTGGTTTAAAATCCTAATCATTAAAACTCAGCAAATGTGTGATAAATGATTTTGTTTGATTGTTTAATTTACAGTTAAAACCAGTTTGTTATATTTTATAGTTTAAATACCATTTTAAAAACATTTTCTTTCAAATATTTGTCGCTGAAAAGAAGAAAATGACTCAATGCAAAACAAGCTGCTAAAGGACTGGTTTTATACTTTATAGTGAGGAGCTGCACTATGGTGGAGAACCTGACAACACATCTGTACGCACTGCACACACCAGGTCTGTGTCTGAATATTCACTCCTATCTCCTTTCCTATCCTCTGTTCCCTCCTATCTCCTTTCCTATCCTCTGATCCTTCACCCCCGGAAGTGTTTAAGCCATGATAAAGAGCGTCTGAGTTCTCTTTAAGCTCAGGAAAAGAGGGTCAATGTTTCCTTTATGACCTCCTTTAGCCTAGGAAACACTGATACATCCTTTACCAAAGGAGACGTGATAATGATGACCCACAATTCATTGCGGTGACAACATTTAAAGGGACACGCTCACCCAAGCGCTAACAAGTAACGGAGATCATGTAAGTTACCATTGCAATAATAATAATAACTTTAAATAAAGGGTTAGAGAGCTTCCTGGAGGTGTGGCTTCTCCAGCTCAGTGGCGCGTCACATTCATCATCAAATTATAGCGAGTATTTGTGTTCACCCTGAGTAAATCACCCTCAAACTAACGATTGATGGAATCAATGAAAAAAACACTCTGGACGTGTGTATGAAGCCAAAAAAGTTTGTATGATTCATGCTGACATCGGTATCGGCCGATATGCAAGGCTGCAATATCGGCATCATATCCGAAATGAAAAAGTTGTGTTGGGACATTCCTATTTTTTGTACTTTTGTTGTCATTTTCTGTAATTTTGTATATTTTTCGGAGTAATTTTGTCTATTACTGTTGTGGTTTTGTTCATTTTTGTACCTGTTTTGTGTTTTTGGAGTATTTTCTGTTTTTTCTCTTGTGTTTTACTATATTTCCTGCAATAGTGTAATTCATTGTATTTTTTATGTATTTTTGCATTTGTTTTGTGTATTTTTTTTGTCATTTTGTACATTTACTTAGGGGAATTAAACCAAGGGCCGTATATGGCCCCCGAGCCGCCATTTGCCTGTCTGGTATAAGGTGTTAAAATACATAAAGAGTGCCCCCTAGTGGTTAAATTTAGCATTAGTTTGAGGCCTAGGGTGTTAAAATCATTAGTTTTTAGGGGAAAATCCCTTAGTAATTACATATAATAAAAAAACATATAGTTTAGTGTTAAAATACATAAAGAGTGCCCTCTAGTGGTTAAATTTAGCATTGGTTTGAGTGTTAAAACTAGGGATGTCCCAATACAACTTTTTAATTTCCAATATGGTACCAATATTGATCCGATATCAGCATGAATCATACATACTTTTATTTATTTTTTTATTTCCTTTAATATAAAAATAATAATGACTTATTTTGCAGTGTGGTTATGAAAAGGTTTGATCAAGTGATGTCACTCAAACAATAGTCAGCAATAGTAGGGATGAGAAAAACTGACCCATTTATTATTAATCAATATTAACCTTCAACACAATATTCACAATATTCTGCAATTGAATAAAATAAGAAATATCAGAAATTTGAATCCGATATTTGTTTTCAGGCTGATATCGGACCGATATCAGATCGGGACACCTCTAGTTAAAACCCTTTCAATATCCAAATATCACACAAACAGAACAAGATTTTTCCATTAATATTTTTAATTTAAAACAGAAAATTATCTGTTTTTATTTATTCTTTATTTCCTTTTTGGTTTTAAATCGGTAAAACAAAATAACTCTACTGTTGATTTGTTGTTTTGATTTGGTCCTGCTCACCTGCCTCAGGTGAAATTGATCAGTTTGATTAGGTTCCTTATTTAAGCTGTGGCTGCTCTGCTCATGCAGTAATCTGAGCTCCAACGTCCTCTACACGTCACATCTTCTTAGCTTCACAACGCCGGTAGGTAGGTAGGTAGGTAGGTAGGTAGGTAGGTAGGTAGGTAGGTAGGTAGGTAGGTAGGTAGGTAGGTAGGTAGGTAGGTAGGTAGGTAGGTAGGTAGTGTTACGGCTGAATTTACGGTTGACCTCATTTGAAGACATGATTCATTGCTCTGGTTGAATGATGGAGTCCAGGAGAAGCATTGATGATTTTATATAAAAAAAATTTATTCTAAACTAAGAAAAAAGGTACAAGATGGAACAAAATGAAACAAAATTAGCGTCCGTCCAGGTGGACGTCCGAAAGAAGTGCCGCGCCCCCTAACAGTTTCAGCTTAAGGTTTTATACAGATAAGAAAAGGTCCCAACAGTGAGAAACAAAAGGGAGGGAGTCAGATGCCCATAGTGGAAATGTTGGAGGATGATGAAGATGTTATGAGAAGGTTCTGCTCCAGTCTTTATCTGTCTTGATAAGTGTGTGCGTCAGTGTATGTCTGCATGTGAGCAGAGACTGTGCTGCACTGAGAATAATACGATCTGTACTGTTTAATCATGATTCAGCTGTTCAAAAGTGTAAAGAGTAATGGAGTCGTCATGTATTAAAACATGACAAATTGTACACATGAACATACATTTGAGGATATGATGATGAATATAAAAATGACCATAACAGTAGGTAGGTAGGTAGGTAGGTAGGTAGGGTTTTTGTGGCTTTAGTCTCTAATTACATTTATGTCTATAATATGTTCTCTACAATATAAACAGGTTCACAATATAATTATTTTTATATAGTTTCTGTTTCCACTGTATCCAGAATAACAATAATAATTCTCAACAATAACTATTGATTAATTTGTCACATGACTGTTCCAGGGTTTGTTTTATTTAGTTTCACATCTACCTGTAGATCTATGTTTTTTACACTGATGACAACTTGTTTGTAGTTTTGATTTCAGAAAGTTTCACTTTTACAGTTACAGTTGGAAACCTTTGTTAATTAAATATTCTAGTTACATTACAGTAACCATATTAAACTATATCAACTAAGTGAATTAATAAAAATAACCTGTTTAAAGGTTTTTTCAAATTTAAAAATGATCTTGTGAAATCTGTGACCTGTTTTAAACCTGAACAACTCAAAGAATCAGAATTGAGAATCGTTTAAACAGGATTCGAAATTGAGAACCGGAATCAGAATCGGTAAAATCCAAATGATGCCCAACCCTATCTGGCATACTTTGATGCCCGTTTTATTGCTCTGTTGTTTCCCACATCAGAGACCTTCATCAGCCTCTGGATCAGATTGAAGAGGTATTGAAAATGTTAAAGTTATTTAATGTGGTGTGTTCTGTACTACGGTTATTATATATATATATATATATATATATACACACACACACAGGTGTTGTGCTGAAACCAGACATGTCATCCTTGGTTCTGGACAAGGCATGTTTACCACATCAGACCTTCATCAGCCTCTGGATCAGATTGAAGAGGTACCACAGCCAGGCAGGAGATGCAGGTTTTATTTTTTTGTTGCTCTCTCAGGCTTTGACGTTTTTTTTTTTTTTTTTTGATCTGGCATGCTTTGATGCCTATTTTATTGTTCTCTCACGCTTTGATGCCTGTTTTTTTTTTTTTTTTTTTTTTTTTTTTTTTTTTTTTTGATCTGGCAAGCTATAAAGCCTGGTTTATTGCTCTCACGCATTGATGCCTTTTTTCTGTTGCTCTCTTGCTTTTGACGCCTGTTTTATTGCTGTGTCATGCTTTGATGCCTGTTTTATTGCTCTCTAACGCTTTGATGCCTGTTTTATTGCTCTCAAGTTTTAAACCCTGGTGTATTGCTCTCTAACGCTTTGATGCTTTTTTTTTTTTTTTTTTTTTTTGATCTGGCATGCTTTGATGCCTGGTGTATTGCTTTCTAACGCTTTGATGCCTGGTGTATTGCTCTCTAATGCTTTGATACCTGTTTGATTGCTCTCACGCTTTGATGCCTGGTGTATTGCTCTCTAACGCTTTGATGCTTGGTTTTTTTTGATCTGGCATGCTTTGATGCCTGTTTTATTGCTCTCTAATGCTTCGATACCTGGTTTATTGCTTTGATGCCTGTTTGATTGCTCTCATGCTTTAAAGCCTGGTGTATTGCTCTCTCACGCTTTGATGCTTGGTTTTTTTTTTTTGATCTGGCATGCTTTGATGCCTGGTGTATTGCTTTCTAACGCTTTGATGCCTGGTTTATTGCTTTCTAACGCTTTGATGCCTGGTTTATTGCGATCTGGCATGCTTTTATGCCTGTTTTATTGCTCTCTCACGCTTTGATGCTTGTTTTTTTTTTTTTTTTTTTTTTTTTTTTGATCTGGCATGCTTTGATGCCTGGTGTATTGCTTTCTAACGCTTTGATGCCTGGTTTGTTGCTCTCACGCTTTGATGCCTGGTTTATTGCTCTCACGCTTTGATGCCTGGTTTATTGCTCTCTCACGCCTTGATGCTTGTTTTTTTTTTTTTTTTTTTTTTTTTGATCTGGCATGCTTTGATGCCTGGTGTATTGCTTTCTAACGCTTTGATGCCTGGTGTATTGCTCTCATGCTTTGATGCCTGTTTGATTGCTCTCACGCTTTGATGCCTGTTTGATTGCTCTCACGCTTTGATGCCTGGTGTATTGCTCTCTCACGCTTTGATGCTTGGTTTTTGTTTTGTTTTTTTTATCTGGCATGCTTTGATGCCTGGTGTATTGCTTTCTAACGCTTTGATGCCTGGTGTATTGCTCTCTAATGCTTTGATACCTGGTTTATTGCTCTCATGCTTTGATGCCTGGTTTATTGCTGTGTCAGGCTTTGATGCCTGGTTTATTGCTCTCTCACTGTTTAATGCCTATTCAAGGGTGACCGTGGCTCAGGTGGTAGAGGGTCGTCTTCTGATGGAGAGGTTGGGGGTTTTGATCCCAGTCTATGCGTCAGTGTCCTTGGACAAGACACTGAACCTTAAGTTGCTCCCAGTGGTTGACCAGTGCCTTGCATGACAACTCAGTCCCATTGGTGTGTGAATGGGTGAAAGAGTTGATATTGTAAAGCACTTTAAGACTACTTCAGTGTAGACATAAAAGTGTTATATAAATAAAGTCCATTTACCATTTATTGCTGTGTCAGGCTTTGGTGCCTTGGTTTTCGCTATGTTTGAGTACTAGTATGTCAAGGTTGGAGGCTTGCATTGTTGCTGCGTCATGGTTGGAGGTTTGCTTTGTTTCCACGTTGTGGTTCGAGGACTGTATTGTTTCCATGTCATTGTTTGAACTGCACATAATCTTTAATTTGTGTTTTTTGACCCCATTGCATTGTATAGTCATAGTTCATATTGTTTACAAATTTAACAACCACAACTTTCCACAAATTATCTAAATATTTTTGCTGAATCATGATTTAAACATCCAGTATTTTTTGGAGGTAATAGTTAATTTATAAACTCAACCTGGTCATGATTCAACTAAATAACATGAAGTAAATAAACGTGACTCAGATCAAAGAATCCTCAAGGATGGAAGATAAAAGTAAGCGTGTACGTTTAAGATCGTTAGTTTTAAACCATTGGTAATCCTTTAAATCATTCACTGTAAATGGATGATGTGTGTTTATTATATATTAGATTTCATGCTGCAGTGATTATTTCATGCAGGTGCATCAAACAGTTAAATGGAGGCATGTGCTGTAGGTAAATAAAAGTAACTCACAACAACCTTACATCAATAACCAGTAAATGTGGAAACGTTAATTTGATAAATAAAATATTGAACTTGGAATATTAACCGGAACACGAGAAACTGTTGGTATTCAGAAGAAACATTTGTATTGAACGTTGAATGAAGATTTGGATCAATGGTGTTGAATCTCCTGATGTGGCCCAGCTACACCCAGACTATAGCTTCTGGTAAGTTCACTTTAAGACAATTTATTAAGGAAGAAAATGTAGCTGTATGATATTAAAGATCAATAACCCTTTTAACTTTAAGGTTGTTTTACAGGGACATCACACAATAAATGACCAGAGACGTCTACAAGATACTTTTCATCTGTAATCCCTGGGAAGAAGCAAAGTGATAGCAGGTAACTATGCAGGTCTAATGTAATAAGTTTATATTCAAGTCTCATGTGCTGAGATATATATCTATATACATACACAGGTGTTGTGCTGAGGTCAGATGACCAGTATTTGGTTCTGGTACCAAGCATGATGTGTCCACATGACTGAGACCTTCATCACCCTCTGGATCAGATTGAAGAGGTTTTGGTCCTGGAGTGCCACAGGTACGTGGGTGGTGCACGTATTAATACACTAACGCACAGTTTTGGATCCAATACAAACTAAAACGTTACAGATCAAAGACCACAAACGTAGTATAACGAAAAACAAGACAAAACATTTTAGTAGTGAGTGATATTTAACAGAACTCTGAGCTTGGATATAATACAACTTGAAATCAAAACTTACTCCAATACATGGGGATTAAATACAAATAAATCATATTCATAGATTGGCTCATTAAACTGATGTTTTTTAACTCTATGTACTCCCAGGTGGAGAAGGATGTGGCCCATCTACCCCTAGACTCTTCCTACTGGTAAGTTGACTTTAAGACTATAGTTGTATTTATCAGTTGTGCTAATTAAGGCACTTTTGGCATAATGGTTAAAGAATTCAGATTTAGCACCTTTTTACCTTTAAGCTTATCTAATATAAATGTCTTCTGTACTAAGGTTATAAATCATATCATATATATATATACAGGTGTTGTGCTGAGGCCAGATGAGTCGTCCTTGGTTCTGGTTCCAGGCATGATGTTTACCAAATCAGAGACCTTCATCACCTTCTGGATCAGATTGAAGAGGTATTGGAAATGTTATTTAATGTGGTGTGTTCTGTACTACGGTTATTATATATATATATATATACACACACACAGGTGTTGTGCTGAAACCAGACATGTCATCCTTGGTTCTGGACAAGGCATGTTTACCACATCAGACCTTCATCAGCCTCTGGATCAGATTGAAGAGGTACCACAGCCAGGCAGGAGATGCAGGTTTTAAAAATAAACACAAACTCACAATTCTATTGCAGCAAGGTTAAAATATAAGACCTGTTTCATCAAAAAAGTAACGCTAGTTCACCTTTTTTTTCCTATAACTGAAATTTTTTTGTTGCTCTCTCAGGCTTTGACGCTTTTTTTTTTTTTTTTTTTGATCTGGCACGCTTTGATACCTGCTTTTTTGATCTCATGCTTTGATGCCTGTTTTTTTTTTTTTTTGATCCGGCATGCTTTGATGCATGTTTTATTGTTCTCTCGCGCTTTGATGCCTGTTTTTTTTTTTTTTTTTTTTTTTTTTTTTTTTTGTTCTGGCTTGTTTTTTTGTTCTCTCGCGCTTTGATGCCTGTTTTTTTTTTTTTTTTTTTTTTTTTTTTTTTTTGATCCGGCATGCTTTGATGCATGTTTTATTGCTCTCTCACGCTTTGATGCCTGGCTTACTGCTTTCTAACGCTTTGATGCTTGGTTTTATTTTTTGATCTGGCATGCTTTGATGCCTGTTTTATTGCTCTCTATCGCTTTGATGCCTGGTGTATTGCTCTCATGCTTTGATGCCTGTTTGATTGCTCTCATGTTTTAAACCCTGGTGTATTGCTTTGATGCCTGGTTTATTGCTGTGTCATGCTTTGATGTCTGCTTTTTTGATCTGGCATGCTTTGATGCCTGGTTTATTGCTCTCTCACGCTTTGATGCCTGTTTTATTGCTGTGTCATGCTTTGATGTCTGCTTTTTTGATCTGGCATGCTTTGATGCCTGGTTTATTGCTCTCTAACGCTTTGATGCCTGGTTTACTGCTTTCTAACGCTTTGATGCCTGTTTTATTGCTGTGTCATGCTTTGATGTCTGCTTTTTTGATCTGGCATGCTTTGATGCCTGGTTTATTGCTCTCTCACGCTTTGATGCCTGGTTTATTGCTCTCTCACGCTTTGATGCCTGGTTTATTGCTCTCTAACGCTTTGATGCTTGGTTTTTTTTGATCTGGCATGCTTTGATGCCTGGTGTATTGCTGTCTCATGCTTTGATGCCTGGTGTATTGCTCTCTAATGCTTTGATACCTGGTTTATTGCTCTCATGCTTTGATGCCTGTTTGATTGCTCTCATGCTTTAAAGCCTGGTGTATTGCTCTCTAAGGCTTTGATGCCTGGTGTATTGCTCTCTAAGGCTTTGATGCCTGGTGTATTGCTCTCACGCTTTGATGCCTGGTGTATTGCTCTCTAAGGCTTTGATGCCTGGTGTATTGCTCTCACGCTTTGATGCCTGGTGTATTGCTCTCACGCTTTGATGCCTGGTGTATTGCTCTCTCACGCTTTGATGCTTGGTTTTTTTTTTTTTTTTTGATCTGGCATGCTTTGATGCCTGGTGTTTTGCTCTCTAAGGCTTTGATGCTTGGTTTTTTTTTTTTTTTTTTTTTTTTTTTTTTTTTTTTTATCTGGCATGCTTTGATGCCTGGTGTATTGCTCTCTAATGCTTTGATACCTGGTTTATTGCTCTCATGCTTTGATGCCTGGTTTATTGCTGTGTCAGGCTTTGATGCCTGGTTTATTGCTCTCTCACTGTTTAATGCCTATTCAAGGGTGACCGTGGCTCAGGTGGTAGAGGGTCGTCTTCTGATGGAGAGGTTGGGGGTTTTGATCCCAGTCTATGCGTCAGTGTCCTTGGACAAGACAGTGAACCTTAAGTTGCTCCCAGTGGTTGACCAGTGCCTTGCATGACAACTCAGTCCCATTGGTGTGTGAATGGGTGAAAGAGTTGATATTGTAAAGCACTTTAAGACTACTTCAGTGTAGATATAAAAGTGTTATATAAATAAAGTCCATTTACCATTTATTGCTGTGTCAGGCTTTGGTGCCTTGGTTTTCGCTATGTTTGAGTACTAGTATGTCAAGGTTGGAGGCTTGCATTGTTGCTGCGTCATGGTTGGAGGTTTGCTTTGTTTCCACGTTGTGGTTCGAGGACTGTATTGTTTCCATGTCATTGTTTGAACTGCACATAATCTTTAATTTGTGTTTTTGACCCCATTGCATTGTATAGTCATAGTTCATATTGTTTACAAATTTAACAACCACAACTTTCCACAAATTATCTAAATATTTTTGCTGAATCATGATTTAAACATCCAGTATTTTTTGGAGGTAATAGTTAATTTATAAACTCAACCTGGTCATGATTCAACTAAATAACATGAAGTAAATAAACGTGACTCAGATCAAAGAATCCTCAAGGATGGAAGATAAAAGTAAGCGTGTACGTTTAAGATCGTTAGTTTTAAACCATTGGTAATCCTTTAAATCATTCACTGTAAATGGATGATGTGTGTTTATTATATATTAGATTTCATGCTGCAGTGATTATTTCATGCAGGTGCATCAAACAGTTAAATGGAGGCATGTGCTGTAGGTAAATAAAAGTAACTCACAACAACCTTACATCAATAACCAGTCAATGTGGAAACGTTAATTTGATAAATAAAATATTGAACTTGGAATATTAACCGGAACATGAGAAACTGTTGGTATTCAGAAGAAACATTTGTATTGAACGTTGAATGAAGATTTGGATCAATGGTGTTGAATCTCCTGATGTGGCCCAGCTACACCCAGACTATAGCTTCTGGTAAGTTCACTTTAAGACAATTTATTAAGGAAGAAAATGTAGCTGTATGATATTAAAGATCAATAACCCTTTTAACTTTAAGGTTGTTTTACAGGGACATCACACAATAAATGACCAGAGACGTCTACAAGATACTTTTCATCTGTAATCCCTGGGAAGAAGCAAAGTGATAGCAGGTAACTATGCAGGTCTAATGTAATAAGTTTATATTCAAGTCTCATGTGCTGAGATATATATCTATATACATACACAGGTGTTGTGCTGAGGTCAGATGACCAGTATTTGGTTCTGGTACCAAGCATGATGTGTCCACATGACTGAGACCTTCATCACCCTCTGGATCAGATTGAAGACTTTTTGGTCCTGGAGTGCCACAGGTACGTGGGTGGTGCACGTATTAATACACTAACGCACAGTTTTGGATCCAATACAAACTAAAACGTTACAGATCAAAGACCACAAACGTAGTATAACGAAAAACAAGACAAAACATTTTAGTAGTGAGTGATATTTAACAGAACTCTGAGCTTGGATATAATACAACTTGAAATCAAAACTTACTCCAATACATGGGGATTAAATACAAATAAATCATATTCATAGATTGGCTCATTAAACTGATGTTTTTTAACTCTATGTACTCCCAGGTGGAGAAGGATGTGGCCCATCTACCCCTAGACTCTTCCTACTGGTAAGTTGACTTTAAGACTATAGTTGTATTTATCAGTTGTGCTAATTAAGGCACTTTTGGCATAATGGTTAAAGAATTCAGATTTAGCACCTTTTTACCTTTAAGCTTATCTAATATAAATGTCTTCTGTACTAAGGTTATAAATCATATCATATATATATATACAGGTGTTGTGCTGAGGCCAGATGAGTCGTCCTTGGTTCTGGTTCCAGGCATGATGTTTACCAAATCAGAGACCTTCATCACCTTCTGGATCAGATTGAAGAGGTATTGGAAATGTTATTTAATGTGGTGTGTTCTGTACTACGGTTATTATATATATATATATATACACACACACAGGTGTTGTGCTGAAACCAGACATGTCATCCTTGGTTCTGGACAAGGCATGTTTACCACATCAGACCTTCATCAGCCTCTGGATCAGATTGAAGAGGTACCACAGCCAGGCAGGAGATGCAGGTTTTAAAAATAAACACAAACTCACAATTCTATTGCAGCAAGGTTAAAATATAAGACCTGTTTCATCAAAAAAGTAACGCTAGTTCACCTTTTTTTTCCTATAACTGAAATTTTTTTGTTGCTCTCTCAGGCTTTGACGCTTTTTTTTTTTTTTTTTTTGATCTGGCACGCTTTGATACCTGCTTTTTTGATCTCATGCTTTGATGCCTGTTTTTTTTTTTTTTTTGATCCGGCATGCTTTGATGCATGTTTTATTGTTCTCTCGCGCTTTGATGCCTGTTTTTTTTTTTTTTTTTTTTTTTTTTTTTTTTTGATCTGGCATGTTTTATTGTTCTCTCGCGCTTTGATGCCTGTTTTTTTTTTTTTTTTTTTTTTTTTTTTTTTTTTTTTTTGATCCGGCATGCTTTGATGCATGTTTTATTGCTCTCTCACGCTTTGATGCCTGGCTTACTGCTTTCTAACGCTTTGATGCTTGGTTTTATTTTTTGATCTGGCATGCTTTGATGCCTGTTTTATTGCTCTCTATCGCTTTGATGCCTGGTGTATTGCTCTCATGCTTTGATGCCTGTTTGATTGCTCTCATGTTTTAAACCCTGGTGTATTGCTTTGATGCCTGGTTTATTGCTGTGTCATGCTTTGATGTCTGCTTTTTTGATCTGGCATGCTTTGATGCCTGGTTTATTGCTCTCTCACGCTTTGATGCCTGTTTTATTGCTGTGTCATGCTTTGATGTCTGCTTTTTTGATCTGGCATGCTTTGATGCCTGGTTTATTGCTCTCTAACGCTTTGATGCCTGGTTTACTGCTTTCTAACGCTTTGATGCCTGTTTTATTGCTGTGTCATGCTTTGATGTCTGCTTTTTTGATCTGGCATGCTTTGATGCCTGGTTTATTGCTCTCTAATGCTTTGATGCCTGGTTTATTGCTCTCTAACGCTTTGATGCCTGGTTTATTGCTCTCTAACGCTTTGATGCCTGGTTTTTTTTTTTTTTTTTTTGATCTGGCATGCTTTGATGCCTGGTGTATTGCTTTCTAACGCTTTGATGCCTGGTGTATTGCTCTCTAATGCTTTGATACCTGGTTTATTGCTCTCATGCTTTGATGCCTGTTTGATTGCTCTCATGCTTTAAAGCCTGGTGTATTGCTCTCTAAGGCTTTGATGCCTGGTGTATTGCTCTCTAAGGCTTTGATGCCTGGTGTATTGCTCTCACGCTTTGATGCCTGGTGTATTGCTCTCTAAGGCTTTGATGCCTGGTGTATTGCTCTCACGCTTTGATGCCTGGTGTATTGCTCTCACGCTTTGATGCCTGGTGTATTGCTCTCTCACGCTTTGATGCTTGGTTTTTTTTTTTTTTTTTTTGATCTGGCATGCTTTGATGCC
This sequence comes from Gouania willdenowi, assembly GCF_900634775.1. Taxonomy (NCBI): domain Eukaryota; kingdom Metazoa; phylum Chordata; class Actinopteri; order Blenniiformes; family Gobiesocidae; genus Gouania; species Gouania willdenowi. The sequence goes on from NC_041065.1 coordinate 34,654,166, forward strand.
TGGTGTTTTGCTCTCTAAGGCTTTGATGCTTGGTTTTTTTTTTTTTTTTTTTTTTTTTTTTTTTTTTTTTTATCTGGCATGCTTTGATGCCTGGTGTATTGCTCTCTAATGCTTTGATACCTGGTTTATTGCTCTCATGCTTTGATGCCTGGTTTATTGCTGTGTCAGGCTTTGATGCCTGGTTTATTGCTCTCTCACTGTTTAATGCCTATTCAAGGGTGACCGTGGCTCAGGTGGTAGAGGGTCGTCTTCTGATGGAGAGGTTGGGGGTTTTGATCCCAGTCTATGCGTCAGTGTCCTTGGACAAGACAGTGAACCTTAAGTTGCTCCCAGTGGTTGACCAGTGCCTTGCATGACAACTCAGTCCCATTGGTGTGTGAATGGGTGAAAGAGTTGATATTGTAAAGCACTTTAAGACTACTTCAGTGTAGATATAAAAGTGTTATATAAATAAAGTCCATTTACCATTTATTGCTGTGTCAGGCTTTGGTGCCTTGGTTTTCGCTATGTTTGAGTACTAGTATGTCAAGGTTGGAGGCTTGCATTGTTGCTGCGTCGTGGTTGGAGGTTTGCTTTGTTTCCGCGTTGTGGTTCGAGGACTGTATTGTTTCCATGTCATTGTTTGACCTGCACATAATCTTTAATTTGTGTTTTTTGACCCCATTGCATTGTATAGTTATAGTTCATATTGTTTACAAATTTAACAACCACAAATTGTCTAAATATTTTTGCTGAATCATGATTTAAACATCCAGTATTTTTTGGAGGTAATAGTTAATTTATAAACTCAACCTGGTCATGATTCAACTAAATAACATGAAGTAAATAAACGTGACTCAGATCAAAGAATCCTCAAGGATGGAAGATAAAAGTAAGCGTGTCCGTTAAAGATCGTTAGTTTTAAACCATTGGTAATCCTTTAAATCATTCACTGTAAATGGATGATGTATGTGTTTATTATATAATAGATTTCATGCTGCAGTGATTATTTCATGCAGGTGCATCAAACAGTTAAATGGAGGCATGTGCTGTAGGTAAATAAAAGTAACTCACAACAACCTTACATCAATAACCAGTCAATGTGGAAACGTTAATTTGATAAATAAAATATTGAACTTGGAATATTAACCGGAACACGAGAAACTGTTGGTATTCAGAAGAAACATTTGTATTGAACGTTGAATGAAGATTTGGATCAATGGTGTTGAATCTCCTGATGTGGCCCAGCTACACCCAGACTATAGCTTCTGGTAAGTTCACTTTAAGACATTTTATTAAGGAAGAAAATGTAGCTGTATGATATTAAAGATCAATAACCCTTTTAACTTTAAGGTTGTTTTACAGGGACATCACACAATAAATGACCAGAGACGTCTACAAGATACTTTTCATCTGTAATCCCTGGGAAGAAGCAAAGTGATAGCAGGTAACTATGCAGGTCTAATGTAATAAGTTTATATTCAAGTCTCATGTGCTGAGATATATATCTATATACATACACAGGTGTTGTGCTGAGGTCAGATGACCAGTATTTGGTTCTGGTACCAAGCATGATGTGTCCACATGACTGAGACCTTCATCACCCTCTGGATCAGATTGAAGAGGTTTTGGTCCTGGAGTGCCACGGGTTAGGGTTAGGTTCTAGGGGGAAAAACCACCCCGAAATAGGCCAAAATCGATGTTTTTTGTGAATAACTCTTTTTGTGAACAAAAATCATATAAGTGCAATAGGTACCAAAGAAGTGCATGGATTGACCCGACAGTTTGATATATGAAGCAACCTGATAGCACTTAGCATGTAGCCGCTAGCCTAAAAGGGTTAGGGTTAGGGTTAGGTTAGGGTTATTAAAAATAGCACGGGCTCAGGATATCCTTTCGGCCCCCAATTAAAAAAATCCCATTTTGTTATTTTAATATTGGCTTTAGTTGGGGTTTTCCTTTAATCATCAAATTAAAAGTAATCATAAAAAATAAAAAGAATAAAAGATAAAATGTAAAACAATTCAAACGATCAGACACCCGTAAAAGGGACATAAAAAGAGGCGTTGGTCCCCATGGGAATTTGGAAAACCAGGGGGCGTGGTCCCCGCGCAGCAACCTGATGTTCAAAAAAGGGGGTTAATACAACAGTGAAAACCTCTAAAAACAGTTTTAAAAAGTTCATAAATAATTTAATAAAAATTTAAAATAGTGAGGTAGGAATGATAAGGTGGGGTTGGGGTTGGGGTTAGGGGTTAGGGTTAGGTTCTAGGGGGAAAAACCACCCCGAAATCGGCAAAAATCGAGGTTTTTTGTGAATAACTCTTTTTGTGAACAAAAATCATATAAGTGCAATAGGTACCAAAGAAGTGCACGGATTGACCCGACAGTTTGATATATGAACCAACCTGATAGCACTTAGCATGTAGCCGCTAGCCTAAAAAAACCTCAAAATGCATGCACTTTTTTTGCTCGGGTTAGGGTTAGGGTTAGGTTAGGGTTATTAAAAATAGCACGGGCTCAGGATATCCTTTCGGCCCCCAATTAAAAAAATCCCATTTTGTTATTTTAATATTGGCTTTAGGTGGGGTTTTCCTTTAATCATTAAATTAAAAGTAATCATAAAAATAATAATAAAAAGAATAAAAGATAAAATGTAAAACAATTCAAACGATCAGACACCCGTAAATGGGACATAAAAAGAGGCGTTGGTCCCCATGGGAATTTGGAAAACCAGGGGGCGTGGTCCCTGCGCAGCAACCTGATGTTCAAAAAAGGGGGGTTAATACAACACTGAAAACCTCTAAAAACATGTTTAAAAAATTCATAAATAATTTAATAAAAATTTAAAATAGTGAGGTAGGAATGATAAGGTAGGGTAAGGGTTAGGGTTAGGTATGGGAAGGAGAAGTTAGGGTAGGAAGGAGGGGGGGGGGGTTGTTTTAGGGTTAGGGTTAGGTAAGGGGTTAGGGTTGGGGTTAGGGTTAGGTAAGGGGTTAGGATTAGGGTTAGGTAAGGGGTTAGGGTTAGGGTTAGGGTTAGGGTTAGAGGGTTAGGGTTAGGGTTAGGGGTTAGGGTTAGGTAGGGTAATGTGTTTTCTCGATGAGACCCCCCGGGGGAGTTCGAGGACTCCCCCAGTTAGATAGGGAATCAAAGGCAGGCACGGGCCGACGCATGTTATTCGTGTTCCTCTCGTCATTGTGTCACACATCAAAAGGTTTTGTGGATTTGTATCAGTGGGTGAGGTGTCCGTGCAGTGTTGTGACTGTATGACAGGCGTCAGAGTGAGAGGAGGATGGATGCATCCGGCCCACTTTGTGTCTGATTGGACAAACCCGTTGTAAATTGGAACTATGTGTGTGTAATGGAATGAGGGATCATAGAACTGTAGCTGAGGGACAGAAGCAGGAGCCTGTCTGGGCTTCACCACAACCGGGTCTGTGTGGACCTCGTCTCAGTTTCCAGTCTCCACCCCATTGCCTGTGGTGAGGAATGGGATGGAGATGGAAGTGGTTGGTGTGTTCTTGTTTGTTTTATTCTGGGTTTTATTCTAGGTTTAGGTGTTAACCTTATCTTTAGAATTGTTGTATTTTGAGAGGAGGGGGGGGGGCGCCATTTTGTTTTTGGGGGCCATTTTGTTTTCGGAAGTTATTTTGTTGTTATTAGGGTTAGAGTTGGGTTTTTAGGTTTAGGGTTAGGTCTAAATATAGAACCTTGAATTTGCCTAAGGAGTGGAGGCGGTAGCGGTTAGGTTTAGTGTTAGGGATCATGTCCAGTTGTAGAATGATATTTAAAGAGGTTTGGGGTTAGGTTTAGGGTTAGGTTTAGGATTGGGTTTTAGGTTTAGGATTTTAGGGTTAGATATAGAACCTCAAATTTGGCCAGCGAATGGAGGCGGTAGCGGTTAGGTTTAGTGTAAAGGATCATGTCCAGTTGTAGGATAATATTTAAAGAGGTTTGGGGTTAGTTAAGGGCTTAATTGTGTTTTTCTTAAGTTTTGGAGGTAAGTTTCCAGAGGAGAGTGCAGGATTGGATGGACGGACTTAATCCTCCTCAACCCTGTGCCTGTGTGGGCAGCGTCTCCATCCTTTCACCTACCTTTTAGTTTTTAGTTTGGTTAAGGGGCTTAAATGTGTTTTTAAGTTTTGGAGGTAAGTTTCCAGAGGAGAGTGCAGGATTGGGTGGACGGACTTAATCCTCCTCAACCCTGTGCCTGTGTGGGCAGCGTCTCCATCCTTTCACCTACCTTTTAGTTTTTAGTTTGGTTAAGGACTTAATTGTGTTTTTAAGTTTTGGAGGTAAGTTTCCAGAGGAGAGTGCAGGGTTGGGTGGACGGACTTAATCCTCCTCAACCCTGTGCCGGTGTGGGCAGCGTCTCCATCCTTTCACCTACCTTTAGGCTTGGGTTTTAGGTTTAGGATTAGATATAGAACCTTGAATTTGGCTAAGGAGTGGAGGCGGTAGCGGTTAGGTTTAGTGTTAAGGATCATGTCCAGTTGTAGAATAACCTTTTGAAAGATTTTTAGGGTTAGGTTTAGGGATAAGATTGGGTTTTAGGTTTAGGAATTTAGGGTTAGATATAGGACCTCGAATTTGGCCCGTGAGTGGAGGCGGTAGCGGTTAGGTTTAGTGTTAAGGATCATGTCCAGTTGTAGGAAAAAAAATTTTTTTTGGTTATTTTTAATTTGTAAGATTAGGGTTAGGTATATAACTTCAAATATGGGTTAGGGTTAGGGTTAGGGTTAGGGTTAGGGTTAGAGGGTTAGGGTTAGGGTTAGGGTTAGGGTTTAGGGTTTAGGGTTTAGGGTTAGGGTTAGGGTTTAGGGTTTAGGGTTAGGGTTAGGGTTAGGTTAAGGGCAAGAAAACCACTTTTTACGGTACATTTTAGGGTTAGGGTTAGGGTTAGGGTTAGGGTTAGGGTTGGGTTAGGGTTAGGGTTAGGGTTAGGGTTAGGGTTAGGGTTAGGGTTAGAGGGTTAGGGTTAGAGGGTTAGGGTTAGGGTTAGGGTTAGGTTAGGGTTATTAAAAATAGCACGGGCTCAGGACATCCTTTCGGCCCCCAATTAAAAAAAATCCCCTTTTGTTATTTTGATGTTGGCTTTAGGTGGGGTTTTCCTTTAATCAAAAAAAAAGTAATCATAAAAATAATAAAAAAATAAAAGATAAAATATAAAAAATAAAATATAAAAAAAATTCAAACGATCAGACACCCGTAAAAAGGACATAAAAAGAGGCGTTGGTCCCCATGGGAATTTGGAAAACCAAGGGGCGTGGTCCCCGCGCAGCAACCTGATGTTCAAAAAAAAGGGGGGGTTTAATACAACAGTGGAAAACCTCTAAAAACATGTTTTTTTTATAAATTAGAAAATTCATAAATAATTTAATAAAAATTTAAAATAGTGAGGTAGGAATAATAAGGTAGGGTAAGGGTTAGGGTTAGGTATGGGAAGGGGAAGTTGGGGTAGGAAGGAGGGGGGGGGGGGGGGGGGGGAAAGGTCTGTTCTAGGGTTAGGGTTAGGTCTGGGGAAGGTTTTTTTAGGTTTAGGGTTAGGTTAGGGTTAGGGTTAGGGTTAGGTAAGGGGTTAGGGTTAGGTAAGGGGTTAGGATTAGGGTTAGGGAAGGGGTTAGGGTGAGGGTTAGGTATAGGTAAGGGGTTAGGGTTAGGTAAGGGGTTAGGATTAGGGTAAGGTAAGGGGTTAGGGTAAGGTTTGGGAGGGGTGGTTAGGGTTAGGTTAGGTTTTGGGGAGAGGAATAGTGTTTTTACGATTGGGGAGGAGAAGGGGGTCAGGGGGATACAAAGGTGATTATGGGAGAGGAATTATATAAAAAAAACACACCATATACAAACAGACATAATTCATGATAAAAACATATCAGGGAGGAAAATCGTTCCCCTCCCTTGTTTCCTCTCCCATTGTCCTGTTTCTGTATGGCTGGTATCCCCCGCACCCATCCCTCCCCATTTATATTTGTTCTTTTTTAAAAAAAACTCCTGGATAGTGTATAAATAGATTTTAAGATAATAAATAGACACACTAATAAAAAATTCATATATATATATATGTGTGACAGTAAAATAGCTGATAAATATTAATTCTAAAACGATATCATAAATACATTAAAATAATTTAAAATTGGTCCAAACCCACTCCTCCCCAAAACAGAACTAAAATAGAAATATATTATAAATAGAAGAAAAAAAATTTTTTTTGCATAAAACTGTAGGAGGGAGAGGCGGTGGTCCTGGGGCGGGTATCAGTGGTGGAAGCGGGTAAAATTTCATTCAAAATTGTAAAACATGAATGAAACATAGTAAAAAATATTTACACAATCATTGTGCTAAAAGAGCAAAAGTAAAAGACACATGCAATACCCTGTTCCATCAAAGAAGTCATTTCAAAATTTTAAAATTGTCCAACCCGGGGAGAAGCGCCTCAATCCTATAAATATATTAAAAAAACTTCCTTTTTCCTGATAAATAAATAAATAAAATTTAAATAATTAAAATATAAGTGCTGTCGTTGTTCTTAAGGTTTTTTCTAAAAAACATTTCTAGCAAACGTTAGTATCTGAAAAAAGGGGGGGGAAAGGAGGAGGAACCAATAATATATTAAAATATAAAATATAAAAATAATAAAGCTTATAATTTAAAGTTTTTAAGAGGTTAAAACATTAAAATATGATTTAAAAAGGCCGCTGCGCATGGGACCGTACCTTCCCCGGGTTCCCACTTCCGGTCAGCCATTTAAAGGGGGGACCGGAACCGGGGTGTCTCTAAGGTTGAACCCCCCCGGGATCCTCGTGGCCAGCCTACCGATCCACTGTCTCTCCACATACCGTCTCTGTCCAGTGGACCAGTAGGGGTTTCTCTGGAGGACCCGGTAAGTAAAATTATTAAGGCCAAATGTAATAAAGTGTATGTGGAGGGGGCTAACTCCAGTTCCGGTCCTCACCCTACTTTTGTGTTGGCCCACCCTGGTCCCGAGGCTGTTCCCGGTCTCCCCCACATACATTTTGTTGCAATGTGTGCATTTTATTAAGTATACAATATTTTTGTCCTGGGGAGACCAGGTTTTAACCACGGGACCCCCGCCGTCAGTTGCCTCATTTAAAACATAGGGCTGGTCATGGATGACGTTGCTGACAGCGGGGTTGGATGGGCGGAAGCGTGAGTGCACCAACAGATCCTGCAGGTTTTTGTTTCTCCTATAGGCTGTGATTCTTCTGCATCCCTGGAACTGTTGGTGCTTCTCCTGTAGTGACCGGAAGTTCCCATGGAGACTCTCGATTAGCCCGTGCAGCTGTCTGTGGAAGGTGGTCACCAGAGGCACCAAGAGAGGGGCGTCGCCAGAGTTGGTCTGAGGTGGTGCAGGGGCGGACCGGGAAGAGAACAGCCCCCCTACCTCTGTGCGTATTTCCCTTAAAAACCTCCTTGAGTAGCCCCTGGGTCTGAGTGCGTGAAATAATATGTGTGTGGCTTCCTGTGTGTCCTTGGGGTATGTGCAGATCCTATGAAAACGTATGAGTTGAGATTTAATGATTCCTCTGTATGTGTGTCTGGGATGATAACTGGTTTTATGTAATAATGTGTGTCTGTCTGTTTCTTTAAAATAAACCTTTGTTGCTAATTGTTTGCTGTCCTGAAATTTATTATGAAAAAAAACGGTTGTATCTAAAAAATGTATCTCTGTGTCCTGTTTATTGTATTTGATATTAATATTGGGGTGGTGATTATTGAGGATATTGCAAAAATTAATGAATGTTTCTATGTTGTGTGTCCAGATTCCGAAAATATCATCCAGGTATCTGATGTATGTGAACGGGTGTTGTGTGCATTTCGAAAAGGCCGTTCTCTCCCAGTCCGCCATGTAAATGTCTGCATATGCTGGTGAGTATTTACGTCCCATTGCGCAACCACATATCTGTAAATAATATTCATCATTAAAAATAAAATCATTGTTGGTTAACGTGAGTTTCAGAAGTTCCAGAATGGCTGTATCCGGTCGGTGTGGGTCTGGGTGTTGGTGAAGGATGTTTTTTATTGCTTCTATTCCAAGGTCTGTATCTATGTTAGTGTATAGTGATTCTATGTCTATTGTGAAAAGAAAGGCGTGTTGTGGAATGGTTATGTTTTTTATTTTGTTAACGAATGCATAGGTGTCCTGGATGTAGCTGGGGTGTTTTTTGGAAAGTGGGTTGATGTAATAATCAATGAACTCTGCTATACGATAGGATTCTGACCCGCAGTCACTAACGATCGGACGGCCCATGGGAATTTTGTGTGGGACCGTCCAAGAGTCCGGGTCCTTGTGGATTTTTGGAAGTAGGTAAAAGCATCTGGGACGCGGGGGGTCAGGACCATATAAATGATATTTTTGTTTAGCTGTAATGTATTTGTTAATGTATAATGTGTTTATTATGTCCTTAATTTTTTCTGCAGTGGCTGGTTGTAATGATTTTTGTAATGGTATGTAATATTTCTTATTTTGTAGTTGTCTTTTTGCTTCCAAGAGATAATTAAAGCGGTCCTGAATAACAATTTGTCCCCCCTTGTCTGCAGGTTTAATTATTATTTCATTATTTTTCCTGAGTTTGTTTATTGTTTGCCTTTGGGCCAGAGACACATTGTTATGGTTTTTACCTTTGAGGAGGGGGTGTGCGCGTAATAAATTGTTGTCCTGCTGGATAAGGTCTAACAGAGGTTGGGAAAGTGAAGCCGGGTTGGGTTCCCATAGTGAGGGGGCTACAAAGGGTAACCTATTGTTATTATTTGTGAAATTGAAATGTTCCGAGATTTTAAGTTTATTGTGATATAAATGGATGTCTTTGCGGAGTTCGAGTATAGTGGGAGGTTTTGGAGTGGGAATAAATGTGAGACCTTTTTCTAATATTTCATATTCTGCTCTATTTAACGGGTAATCAGATAAATTTAAAACGTTGGAGTTGGTGGGAGTGAATGGGCTGATGCCTTCTTGAATTAAAAGTTTAACTGATCGAGCCATGATGTTATGATTTTATCCGCTGTGTCTTTGGTCCAATGTACCGGGTCTGTGGGTTCTGTTTTGAAGAGGAGATTATTGATGTCATTGAGATATTGGTGTTTTTGGGTGATGTGACGGTTTAAGTGAATTAATCTGTGTTTTTGGTTGGTGTGGAGTCTATTGCTAAAGTTTATTAAGGTGGTGTAGTGGGTGGCGTTAGGGAAAGTTTTTTTTACCGTGTTAATACAGAAGTCGTATGCTTTGGTTATTGATTCATTTTTTACATCCTTTAAACAGTCGTTGAGTCCGAGTGCTATGATTACTTTTTTTACGTTTATTACAGGGGTGAGTTTTCGGAGGACGTAAGTGATGTGATAGCTGGTGGCTCCTGGGAAGCCGTCAATCTGGATTTGTGAGTGGGAAAATGGTGTGATGCGGGCCAGATTGGAATCACCGATGATGATTATGGGTTTCTGAGGTGTGTATTGCCAATCTATTATTTTATGGTTAGTTCGTGCATGTATGGTGGGTTCGAGCGTGGACAGGGGCAGAGGCACAGGGACACGGGCTGGTGGTTCGCTCGGGTGGATCTCAGCAGTGTCCAGGGCCAATGAGCATGTGCTCTTTGTAAGGCCCTGTAGCATTACATCATTTGTTTGATCCACCCTTTTGGCAACACGGGTGCTCTCAGTGCCCGTGTCCGGATCCCCAGGCCCCTCCACGCTCTCCTCTGATGGATCTGTAACCAGGGGTTGAGAAGACAAGAGTGTGAGTGAGTTAATATTTGCTTCCGGAATTGCTACATTACTGTGATTGAAATTTATTTGTTTAATGGTTGTACTTTGGTTCCCTCTGGTGGTCAGATTGGGTTTGACAGTCTGGGTTACTGGTAGGTTTATTGCCAGGTTCCCAGGGGCCACCAGCAACTGTGGAGCGCTAGGAGTGGGTTCCAGAGGGGTCACGGGGGCAGGAGTGGGAGTTTTTTCCTCCTGTGAGGAGAGATCAGGTACGTTTTTTGAAAGGTGGATGTCAGCTTTTGTTTTCTGTGTGTACTTTCCCTCAAGATGTATTTTTGGGGTGTTTTTGTTTTTTCTGATTTCTTTTTGTTCCTTGTTTCTTTCAGGAGCTGAATTGGTCACAGCTACCTGGGTTGCAGGTGCTGGCAGAGGAGGAAAATCCTCTTCTGAAAATGTGTTTTGTGTTGTTGTCCCTACTGTTTCCTGTTCCTGTGCTATTATTTTTGTGGTGTCGATGGTTTGTTGTGTGAGTTTGCGTCCAAATCGTCTATGTGCCCATTTTATTGCTTTGTTCCATGCTTCTGGCTGAAATGTGGTGAATTGTTTTCTGATATTATTGAGGGTGGTGTCGTAATGGTGAAGTAAAATGTCCAGGTTATTTTCCAGCCAGATGTCTGTGTTTTCTTTTACCCTTTGTAAAACCTCCTCACTAGGGGAAGCAGGTTTGATGAAGTGTGTGAGTTTGGTGGCTTTCCTGTGCATGCCTGGGGGAATAGTTTTATTTATTTTAGCATTGGAGATGATGTCTGAATGGTGGATGATTTGAATGGCCTTAAAGTACAGTTTAATGTGTCTCTGTACCCAAAGGCTGTCCCGGACTCCCGTAGCAACTGCGGGTGCGGCTGGCGGGTGGTACGCGCCCCCCGGTGCCTCCGGTGGAGAGAGAACTGCGAACCTGTTTTTTAAGGGAATACTCATGTTAAAACGGGCGTCTGCAATATAAAAAGGTAAAAGTAATAAAAGGTTAAAGGAAATTAAAAGGCAAAAAATTAAAATATTAAAATAATAAAATTATAAGTTTAGAGGAAATAAAACAAATGACCTTAGATTTTTTTGGGGGCAGGTGAGAAGTCTTTGGTGTTTGTCCCTAAGTCAGATCAGGGTGGGCACCAACCTGAAGGTCCTTGTAGCTGTAGGCGTCCCTTTTTGTAGTCCAGCCAAACAATGTTTGGCATGTGCTCCCTGTAGATCCTTGTTTTTTTTGGGAAAGGCAGGATTTCCTTCCCAGGTCCAGGGGACAAACACATAAAAAGTTAAAAGAACTCACCAGCAAGGTCCATGTTTTGATCCTCCAAGGTAAAAAGGTAAGAGAATAAAAAAGGTAAAAAGAGGCCCAACGTTTCGCCTATCCGGCTTCCTCAGGGGCAAGTGTGTTAATACCTGGTGTAGGCCATCTTTAAATAGTCCATTTGGTGGGAGGGGTGTTGGTCACGTGACTCCTCTCCTGAGGGAAAATTTGAGGAATGGTACCTTCCACTGTACAAGGGCTCCCCCTTGTGGGTGTTAGGGCCCACACCAAGGTAAAAGTAATTAAAAAGTAAAAAAATAAAAGAGTAAAAAAATAAAAAAGTTAAAAGAATGAAATACAAAAAAAACATCTTAAAAATCAATGTTCAACTTGTGTGTAACCCCATTATCTATTTCTGTACTCTTAAGAGCTTATTGTACAACTTTCAGGGATTATGTTTGTAATAAAATGTGTGGGGGTAAAAGGCCTGGCTCAGGCGAGGTTAGGTTAGGGTTATTAAAAATAGCACGGGCTCAGGACATCCTTTCGGCCCCCAATTAAAAAAATCCCCTTTTGTTATTTTGATGTTGGCTTTAGGTGGGGTTTTCCTTTAATCAAAAAAAAAGTAATCATAAAAATAATAAAAAAATAAAAGATAAAATATAAAAAATAAAATATAAAAAAAATTCAAACGATCAGACACCCGTAAAAAGGACATAAAAAGAGGCGTTGGTCCCCATGGGAATTTGGAAAACCAAGGGGCGTGGTCCCCGCGCAGCAACCTGATGTTCAAAAAAAAGGGGGGGTTTAATACAACAGTGGAAAACCTCTAAAAACATGTTTTTTTTATAAATTAGAAAATTCATAAATAATTTAATAAAAATTTAAAATAGTGAGGTAGGAATAATAAGGTAGGGTAAGGGTTAGGGTTAGGTATGGGAAGGGGAAGTTGGGGTAGGAAGGAGGGGGGGGGGGGGGGGGGGGGGAAAGGTCTGTTCTAGGGTTAGGGTTAGGTCTGGGGAAGGTTTTTTTAGGTTTAGGGTTAGGTTAGGGTTAGGGTTAGGGTTAGGTAAGGGGTTAGGGTTAGGTAAGGGGTTAGGATTAGGGTTAGGGAAGGGGTTAGGGTGAGGGTTAGGTATAGGTAAGGGGTTAGGGTTAGGTAAGGGGTTAGGATTAGGGTAAGGTAAGGGGTTAGGGTAAGGTTTGGGAGGGGTGGTTAGGGTTAGGTTAGGTTTTGGGGAGAGGAATAGTGTTTTACGATTGGGGAGGAGAAGGGGGTCAGGGGGATACAAAGGTGATTATGGGAGAGGAATTATATAAAAAAAACACACCATATACAAACAGACATAATTCATGATAAAAACATATCAGGGAGGAAAATCGTTCCCCTCCCTTGTTTCCTCTCCCATTGTCCTGTTTCTGTATGGCTGGTATCCCCCGCACCCATCCCTCCCCATTTATATTTGTTCTTTTTTAAAAAAAACTCCTGGATAGTGTATAAATAGATTTTAAGATAATAAATAGACACACTAATAAAAAATTCATATATATATATATGTGTGACAGTAAAATAGCTGATAAATATTAATTCTAAAACGATATCATAAATACATTAAAATAATTTAAAATTGGTCCAAACCCACTCCTCCCCAAAACAGAACTAAAATAGAAATATATTATAAATAGAAGAAAAAAAATTTTTTTTGCATAAAACTGTAGGAGGGAGAGGCGGTGGTCCTGGGGCGGGTATCAGTGGTGGAAGCGGGTAAAATTTCATTCAAAATTGTAAAACATGAATGAAACATAGTAAAAAATATTTACACAATCATTGTGCTAAAAGAGCAAAAGTAAAAGACACATGCAATACCCTGTTCCATCAAAGAAGTCATTTCAAAATTTTAAAATTGTCCAACCCGGGGAGAAGCGCCTCAATCCTATAAATATATTAAAAAAACTTCCTTTTTCCTGATAAATAAATAAATAAAATTTAAATAATTAAAATATAAGTGCTGTCGTTGTTCTTAAGGTTTTTTCTAAAAAACATTTCTAGCAAACGTTAGTATCTGAAAAAAGGGGGGGGAAAGGAGGAGGAACCAATAATATATTAAAATATAAAATATAAAAATAATAAAGCTTATAATTTAAAGTTTTTAAGAGGTTAAAACATTAAAATATGATTTAAAAAGGCCGCTGCGCATGGGACCGTACCTTCCCCGGGTTCCCACTTCCGGTCAGCCATTTAAAGGGGGGACCGGAACCGGGGTGTCTCTAAGGTTGAACCCCCCCGGGATCCTCGTGGCCAGCCTACCGATCCACTGTCTCTCCACATACCGTCTCTGTCCAGTGGACCAGTAGGGGTTTCTCTGGAGGACCCGGTAAGTAAAATTATTAAGGCCAAATGTAATAAAGTGTATGTGGAGGGGGCTAACTCCAGTTCCGGTCCTCACCCTACTTTTGTGTTGGCCCACCCTGGTCCCGAGGCTGTTCCCGGTCTCCCCCACATACATTTTGTTGCAATGTGTGCATTTTATTAAGTATACAATATTTTTGTCCTGGGGAGACCAGGTTTTAACCACGGGACCCCCGCCGTCAGTTGCCTCATTTAAAACATAGGGCTGGTCATGGATGACGTTGCTGACAGCGGGGTTGGATGGGCGGAAGCGTGAGTGCACCAACAGATCCTGCAGGTTTTTGTTTCTCCTATAGGCTGTGATTCTTCTGCATCCCTGGAACTGTTGGTGCTTCTCCTGTAGTGACCGGAAGTTCCCATGGAGACTCTCGATTAGCCCGTGCAGCTGTCTGTGGAAGGTGGTCACCAGAGGCACCAAGAGAGGGGCGTCGCCAGAGTTGGTCTGAGGTGGTGCAGGGGCGGACCGGGAAGAGAACAGCCCCCCTACCTCTGTGCGTATTTCCCTTAAAAACCTCCTTGAGTAGCCCCTGGGTCTGAGTGCGTGAAATAATATGTGTGTGGCTTCCTGTGTGTCCTTGGGGTATGTGCAGATCCTATGAAAACGTATGAGTTGAGATTTAATGATTCCTCTGTATGTGTGTCTGGGATGATAACTGGTTTTATGTAATAATGTGTGTCTGTCTGTTTCTTTAAAATAAACCTTTGTTGCTAATTGTTTGCTGTCCTGAAATTTAAAACAGTTGTATCTAAAAAATGTATCTCTGTGTCCTGTTTATTGTATTTGATATTAATATTGGGGTGGTGATTATTGAGGATATTGCAAAAATTAATGAATGTTTCTATGTTGTGTGTCCAGATTCCGAAAATATCATCCAAGTATCTGATGTATGTGAACGGGTGTTGTGTGCATTTCGAAAAGGCCGTTCTCTCCCAGTCCGCCATGTAAATGTCTGCATATGCTGGTGAGTATTTACGTCCCATTGCGCAACCACATATCTGTAAATAATATTCATCATTAAAAATAAAATCATTGTTGGTTAACGTGAGTTTCAGAAGTTCCAGAATGGCTGTATCCGGTCGGTGTGGGTCTGGGTGTTGGTGAAGGATGTTTTTTATTGCTTCTATTCCAAGGTCTGTATCTATGTTAGTGTATAGTGATTCTATGTCTATTGTGAAAAGAAAGGCGTGTTGTGGAATGGTTATGTTTTTTATTTTGTTAACGAATGCATAGGTGTCCTGGATGTAGCTGGGGTGTTTTTTGGAAAGTGGGTTGATGTAATAATCAATGAACTCTGCTATACGATAGGATTCTGACCCGCAGTTGTTAGGTCTAAATACGTTAAGACCGTTGCTAAAATGTGAATGTTGGGTCTAAATACGTTAAGACCGTTGCAATCACAACTCAGGGAGAAAAACACTATCTGACTTAAAAGGCGACCAGAGGCAGAGAGGTGCGAGCTGCAGCTCGGAGAAAAACCCAACAAAAAGAGACACAAAAAGTCCGATATAAGTTGGATTGCTCTGATGGTGATGCCTCAGAACCAGGTATTTATTATAGAAAACATAGACCACACCCAGAGGGCTGTGCAACAGCGCTCTGGGTGCAGGCTTAATACCATATATGGTAACACGAAAACTTTGGGGGAGAAAAAGGCTCATATGTCCCTGCAGTGGGTCACATACCCCCACACTGGCCCAAACTAGTTTAAACCAGCTATGGTGGACAATGGATATGTTTTGCAAACACACACACACACACACACACACACACACACACACGCACACACACAGTTAATCATGGATAATTTCATATTCTAACTATCGTTTAATCATTTAACTATAACTAATAAAGTAATAAAAACCACACAGACTATAACATATCTTACATATCCGCCCTGTTGTGGGTTTGGAAAACATCAAGCAGACGGGCGTCTTCACAGGTTTACCCGGTGCCATCATAGGACCAAAACAACAGGGATGACCACCGTGAGGTGGGGCGAAAACCCGACAGCTAGTACGGGAAAAATTCCCCACCGTCCCCCCCTGCTGGGGCGAACATCGATTCTGATCCACGGTGATCTGGAGACAGTTCAGGGTGTATGTACAACTGATGACCCAAAACCATGGTGTTGAAAATAGGGCTTTAGGTCTCAGTGTGTGTTTGGAGTTGGTAAGGGAGGGTCAGAGGTTACCAGCACATAACCCTCCAGTAGCAGTGAACCTTTACCGCTCACTGTGATGATGGGAAGGTGTGGCAGGGTCTTAGTCCATCAATGGGGCAGATGGGGAGAGACCCATAACATGGAGTTGGTACTCTGGGGAGGCCTGAACCTGCATAGCACCGATGATCATGTTGTCTATGCCTTTCTTCACACAGGGGACGATGCAGCAGCAGGCAAGACCAACGACCAGCAGCACAGCCAGAAGAGGGAGACCCAGACGTAGCAGGAATTGGAACCAGGAGCCTTGGAACAGCCAGTCCCACCCGGATGAATGGACATTGGACTCGTCAGCTGACATGGCACCTTCCAGGTTGCGGAGTGTTTGCAGGGCGTCTTCGATGGACTCCGAGGAGTTATTAGGTATGTATGTACAGCAGGTAGCACCCACCATAGCACACACACCACCTGTGGAAGCTAAAATCGTATCTAAAGCCATACGGTTCTGAATAGCCATTTGCGCGGTGGCCGCTGTTCTAGCATTCATTTTGTTATTAACAGCTAAAGATGCATTAAGAAGCATGTGAAAGCGGTATTGGAGGGTCTCTACCATAAGGGAATTCTTACCCACGCCTATATTAGGGAAAAGAGCATGAACGACTTTTTGACTAGTTGACCAATATCTATGTTCGGGAGGGACATCTGAGCCCCATATTGCATCATGAGGTGTGAAGGTTATAATCTCACGACGAGAACGACTAGGCATTGTCATATGAACTATGAAAGACCCATCTGTGACTGCTACTGGTACACAAACGGCTGACATATTAATTGGAGGGGAAGGATAAACTTTATCACCGCACTTCAACCAAACACCGTCTCTAGCAAACATTGGGACAACCGTACGAACGTTCTGAACGGTAGCACAATGGTTTATGTCTACTGATGGTAGACCTTTGGTGTTAGTTGGTGGACCATTAAATCGTACGCATAAAGGATAGCAGTGAGTATAATTACCACAAGGGACATCATTCGTGTTTAGGTGTTTAGCAGCCTGACCTAGGGGTTCGAGGGTCTTTAGCACTGGTAGAACAGGAGGGCACGGGGTCGCGGACTTATTTTGTAAACATTCTAGTACTTTCTTTGAGTCAGGGACTGGAAGGGACACAGACAACAAAGTTGGGGATTTTACAGCATGCGGCAGATGTGAGCAAACATAGCAACTATCATTAGTTACTGTTCGTGCAGATAGTTCTACCATACGGTACCAAGAATTAGCGCGCAGACGATGATGGACGTGATTATTCTGTTCAGACAGTAATGCGAGTAACGAGTCAGGTTCTTCTGTTGGCATAGGTTTTGCATTTATAACTCGTATATTCTGTCTAACCTCAGGTGATAACACTATGTCCATGCGTGGTTTAACTACAATGGGAGTGGCCGGAGGTGTAATACAAATATCTACCCAAAAGATGGGATCTGTCCCTTGTACGTCAGGGCCGAATCCCATAAGCAAACAAGAAGGAGGTACCGCGGTGGTGTTAACGGTTAGGAGTAGGATTTTTTGTTTCTGAACAATTGTTTTTCGCAATGACAGATATGCAGCTGTAACGGTACGTGTAGATGGTGTGAGGGGCCATGTAATAGGGGTGTAGCTTGTATGGAGGAGTACCTCAGACCAACCATGAGTAGACCATGATTGGTCTGCTCCCCGGACTTGCATGTACCATTCATAATTTACATAGTCCTTACCATGTTTCCATGGTGTGTAGCCTTTATTAGCCAGAGCCTCTAGTGGAATTGTAACGTCACTTAAAATGTCCGGTATTTGTGGTATGCACATAACGAGGTTAAAGCCCCCGGGGCATCTACCTATGTAATCATACCAAGGTGAGCTTAGAGCCCCTGCTAGCACTTCCTGGGATCCCACGAGGAGGAGGAGGAACAACAGATCCATCTCTGTGTTACTAGGGTGTATCACCTGCTGTGGTGGGTTTCTGTACCTTTTTCCCGTGTGATTGGTGTATCCACGTCTGTCTTTCAGCTATCTTAAATGCAGTTGGTGTGGTTAGCAGAACTGTGTAAGGGCCGTCCCACCGTGGAGTACACCAGTGTTTTCTCTTAATCACCTTGATGAGGACCCAATCACCAGGACGAAGGGGATCTGAAACAGGTAAAGAGAGACTAGGCAGTGTATTAGCTTCAACAATTTCAGCATCTGTGAATTTTACCCCGAGGGGGCCTAACATTACCCTGAGGATTATGACGACAACAGATGATACACTGACGACAAAAGTTTTTAAAATGGGTTTGGAGTCCTAGTGGTATATGAAATGACTGTTTGACTATTTGACTATGTCTACCATCCCTCCTGTTGAGACATGGGCCAACCCATGGCTCATTCTAGCAACGACGTCAAACAAACATCTAGGCAAACATGGCTTGTCATTTAACATAAATACTCCAGAGTCATTTTTAACAGCACCTTCAGTCACCCATTTTGTTTTACGGTAAGCGGTTTTGGTGCCATTTGTACTGCTTCCTTACGTAATGTAGTAAGTTCTTTCCCTTCAGCTGAAATGTTATGACCAAGGAATGTTACTTTTTCCTGTGTAAATTGTAGTTTCTCTAATGAGGCCTTATTTCCTGTTTTTGCCAAATGTGTGAACAGCCTGATTGCCTCTGTTTCATTTTCCGCTTTGGAGGGACTGGCCAATAAAATGTCATCAACATACACAATTATCTGTGTGGTCTCTGGCCATGTGTGGTGGCTGATGCACCTGTTAATCTCCGCTGAAAAGATAGTAGGGCTATCACAGAACCCTTGTGGAAGGCGAGTGTAAGAGTATTTTTTGTTCTCAAATGTGAATCCAAACCATCCCTGAGCTGTACTATGAAGAGGAATGGAGAAAAATGCATTACTTAAATCAATTACAGTGAACCATTTTTTATGAGGTTGTAATTCATTTAACAATGTGTGTGGGTCTGGTACATTTGGAGCTCGTGATTTAACAGCCTGATTTACTGCTCTTAAATCATGTACCATCCTCCAGCCGCCCTGTGGCTTTTTCACAGGGAAGATGGGGGTGCTGCATTCAGCTGAGTCATGTTCCTGTAACACGCCTGCAGTCAGTAAATCATTAATAACAGGCTTTATTCCTTCTTTTGCATCTGATTTGAGTGGATACTGTCTAATTCGAGGCCTGTAAGATGTGGCTTTTTTTCCTGTCTTTTAAACCCTGAGCGCTGGCTCACCAGGGCTGCAGCCATGGCCTCAGCCAATACATTAACATTAGCTGATTCAGTTTTTGCTTTCTTTTTCTCAGTGACTTCATAAGCATGTTCGGCCCATTCCATTAGCTCTGGAACAGTGAGGGTGCGGTGTGTGACACAGTTTGCTTTTATGAAATCTGACACGTTTGGCAACAAACCACTAATTAACCACATTTTTAGCTGTATTTGGTATGGATTATCCACCAGTGGAGAATGAGGAAGCCCGCTATTAGTCCTAAAAACCGTTTCTAAACGGGCACGATATTCCATTGGCGTCTCGTCTGATTTCTGACGACACGCACTTATTTTTCCGTGGCTTGGGGGTTTTGTGTAAGTCGCCCTTACTCTTTGCATCAGTGCTTCAACCTGTTGTCGCAGCTCATTAGAGTTATGTGCTAGGGGCTGACGGTTAACTTGTCTCCCGGTATAACCGCCCACCACTACTGGATATCGGTGTCTAAGTGTTAGTTTTAAAACCTTTTCCACCTCCAGTCCGTTTAAATGCCATGTCTCAATCAACCCACATACTTGTTCAGCATAAGCAGTCGGGTCCTTCTCAACGTCACATACGCCCCTACAGGCATCTAATGCTTCCTGCTCCGTCCATGGCCGAAACAACAACAGCTGTGGGGGATGTGCACCCTGTAATGGATCCTGTGGGTTTAGGAATTCTCCTGCACGAGGGTTAGCTACCTCTATCATGGGTACAATTGGATATAGATTTTCCTCCATCCCCGCCTGGGCTATGTATTGCTCATCCTCCTCACTGTTAACACTTTCTTTCATCTGTTCTGACTTTTGTTTAGCTGCCCTAGTCACAGGTCCCTTTGTTTCTTGTCCTGCAACTGCTCCCCCCTCTTGTAAACCCCCTGCGGCCCCATTCTTTTTGTACCAATCTTCTAGATAGCAACAACTACCGGGATACTTTCTCTGCATGAATTTCACATCATTATTTTCCATCAATGCTTTACGCTGCGCGTTACCCAT
The DNA here is from genome assembly GCF_900634775.1 of Gouania willdenowi. Lineage (NCBI taxonomy): Eukaryota > Metazoa > Chordata > Actinopteri > Blenniiformes > Gobiesocidae > Gouania > Gouania willdenowi. The sequence continues at coordinate 34,673,979 of NC_041065.1, forward strand.
GTTCTCAGCACGGGATTTACAGACACCGTTACAACAAAGAAACACCACAAAGAAACAACACACAAAGAAACAACACACAAAGAAACAACACACAACAACTCCCGTCTGCCCTCTGTCCCTTTACCACGCCGTGTGAGTTTTACGTCACCCACCACGGTCTTCACTCCCCGTTGTACGTCACGGGTACTATGGTGAAAAGAAACAGCTTCTCACCTCGTCAGTGTTCTCCCTGGTTCGTGGGACCCGTCACTCCCCGTCCGGGTCGGTGCTGGAACAAGCTGTGACCACCCCTGCAAAGGAGGGGGTGCCGGCAGTTTTACTAATGGTCCGGTTGCGCCCGCACCGATCCAGACGAAAAGATGTAAGGTCCCGGGTTTCGGCACCAGTGTATGTTAGGTCTAAATACGTTAAGACCGTTGCTAAAATGTGAATGTTGGGTCTAAATACGTTAAGACCGTTGCAATCACAACTCAGGGAGAAAAACACTATCTGACTTAAAAGGCGACCAGAGGCAGAGAGGTGCGAGCTGCAGCTCGGAGAAAAACCCAACAAAAAGAGACACAAAAAGTCCGATATAAGTTGGATTGCTCTGATGGTGATGCCTCAGAACCAGGTATTTATTATAGAAAACATAGACCACACCCAGAGGGCTGTGCAACAGCGCTCTGGGTGCAGGCTTAATACCATATATGGTAACACGAAAACTTTGGGGGAGAAAAAGGCTCATATGTCCCTGCAGTGGGTCACATACCCCCACACTGGCCCAAACTAGTTTAAACCAGCTATGGTGGACAATGGATATGTTTTGCAAACACACACACACACACACACACACACACACACACGCACACACACAGTTAAATGAATAATTTCATATTCTAACTATCGTTTAATCATTTAACTATAACTAATAAAGTAATAAAAACCACACAGACTATAACATATCTTACAGCAGTCACTAACGATCGGACGGCCCATGGGAATTTTGTGTGGGACCGTCCAAGAGTCCGGGTCCTTGTGGATTTTTGGAAGTAGGTAAAAGCATCTGGGACGCGGGGGGTCAGGACCATATAAATGATATTTTTGTTTAGCTGTAATGTATTTGTTAATGTATAATGTGTTTATTATGTCCTTAATTTTTTCTGCAGTGGCTGGTTGTAATGATTTTTGTAATGGTATGTAATATTTCTTATTTTGTAGTTGTCTTTTTGCTTCCAAGAGATAATTAAAGCGGTCCTGAATAACAATTTGTCCCCCCTTGTCTGCAGGTTTAATTATTATTTCATTATTTTTCCTGAGTTTGTTTATTGTTTGCCTTTGGGCCAGAGACACATTGTTATGGTTTTTACCTTTGAGGAGGGGGTGTGCGCGTAATAAATTGTTGTCCTGCTGGATAAGGTCTAACAGAGGTTGGGAAAGTGAAGCCGGGTTGGGTTCCCATAGTGAGGGGGCTACAAAGGGTAACCTATTGTTATTATTTGTGAAATTGAAATGTTCCGAGATTTTAAGTTTATTGTGATATAAATGGATGTCTTTGCGGAGTTCGAGTATAGTGGGAGGTTTTGGAGTGGGAATAAATGTGAGACCTTTTTCTAATATTTCATATTCTGCTCTATTTAACGGGTAATCAGATAAATTTAAAACGTTGGAGTTGGTGGGAGTGAATGGGCTGATGCCTTCTTGAATTAAAAGTTTAACTGATCGAGCCATGATGTTATGATTTTATCCGCTGTGTCTTTGGTCCAATGTACCGGGTCTGTGGGTTCTGTTTTGAAGAGGAGATTATTGATGTCATTGAGATATTGGTGTTTTTGGTGATGTGACGGTTTAAGTGAATTAATCTGTGTTTTTGGTTGGTGTGGAGTCTATTGCTAAAGTTTATTAAGGTGGTGTAGTGGGTGGCGTTAGGGAAAGTTTTTTTACCGTGTTAATACAGAAGTCGTATGCTTTGGTTATTGATTCATTTTTTTACATCCTTTAAACAGTCGTTGAGTCCGAGTGCTATGATTACTTTTTTTACGTTTATTACAGGGGTGAGTTTTCGGAGGACGTAAGTGATGTGATAGCTGGTGGCTCCTGGGAAGCCGTCAATCTGGATTTGTGAGTGGGAAAATGGTGTGATGCGGGCCAGATTGGAATCACCGATGATGATTATGGGTTTCTGAGGTGTGTATTGCCAATCTATTATTTTATGGTTAGTTCGTGCATGTATGGTGGGTTCGAGCGTGGACAGGGGCAGAGGCACAGGGACACGGGCTGGTGGTTCGCTCGGGTGGATCTCAGCAGTGTCCAGGGCCAATGAGCATGTGCTCTTTGTAAGGCCCTGTAGCATTACATCATTTGTTTGATCCACCCTTTTGGCAACACGGGTGCTTCTCAGTGCCCGTGTCCGGATCCCCAGGCCCCTCCACGCTCTCCTCTGATGGATCTGTAACCAGGGGTTGAGAAGACAAGAGTGTGAGTGAGTTAATATTTGCTTCCGGAATTGCTACATTACTGTGATTGAACTTTATTTGTTTAATGGTTGTACTTTGGTTCCCTCTGGTGGTCAGATTGGGTTTGACAGTCTGGGTTACTGGTAGTTTATTGCCAGGTTCCCAGGGGCCACCAGCAACTGTGGAGCGCTAGGAGTGGGTTC